>NC_041395.2:266306046-266513546 GCF_900747795.2 Erpetoichthys calabaricus | reverse complement strand
ATCATCTTGGATAAATGAGAAAAATTCTTAAAGACTTCTAATAAGAAAAGTAACACCACACACAAAGAAAAAATCCATGACCTTACACATCTCTTCTAATAAACACATGTATTGTTCCCCACAGACAGACATTATGGAAAAGCCAATGATGTTTTATACTTCTTTACTTTTAAACTAAAGGCCGGAGCCCACCAAACTAGCCATTTTCACTTTCTGACCTCTTTACATCCTTCAATCTATTTTTGTATATAGTGCAATTCAAAGTATCTACCACAGCAAGGTTCTTTATAGAACACAAGTGATTACCATTCAGTATCTAAATGAAAAAAACACTCAAGTATCAATGCATGTGAGAATTTCACTGCATTCTGTACATATGATGGCAACACTACTACTAAAATAAATATAAATGACAAAAGAAAAGCATTGGCAGAGACTGTGAGTGCTTTTAAAATGACAGCTCAGGAATACTAGAAAATATTGCACTGTAAAAACAGAGGAATAACTCAAATCTAATTTAGTGTATGAAGTTGCCATCGTGTATTTTTCTGCTGTAGGAGCACAGCCATGGCCGGATTAAGGTGGGTGTTATTGATGCTGCAGCATTAGGCCCATTCCTGAAATAGGCCCAGATAAAAATAGACGAGAATTTTCCGGAAGCGGAACAGTTTTCCTTTGCTATATTAACCTCAAAATAATTCTTAGAATGAAATTTGGAGTCCAACTTTCGGACACATAGACACAGCGTTACTTATTATACAGTTACTATTGTTCTTTGCGCTGGGACTTAACTATAACGTTGTTGTGTTTATTGTTAACCGAAGATTTCAAGTTAATGCTATCAATTATACGTTAAACAGTTTACTTAGTAATTTAGCTGCGTTTTTTGCAATATTTTGGGGATACTTGCCACTTCATTATTGTTCGGTAAGTGCCACGTAATAAATTTTTCACCTTGAAAGTTAGTTGTACAGTAAAAATCAATGGCTATTTAAATGATTATCTGTAAAGGTAAAACTAAAAGCTGGCCCGCGGGCCCAGCATGGATGTTTAGAATTTTTAAAATCCTCGACAGGATTTTGGTCTATTATGAAATTTAAATCGTGGACACTTTGAAGACACTTTGACCCTATGTCTCTACAAATTCATTTTTTCTTACTCTGTTTCGTAAGAGAATTGCGAAATTTTGTGTATTTCATTGTTAGGTTTTCTGCATTAAGTGCACTTTTCAGACAATTGCTATTGAATGTTGATATTACATAGTTTGATGTTAATCTCGAGTTGTTACGATACTACGTCGTTATTATTATTCATATTCAATAAAGGCTGGCTGGTTGCGTCATGAGTGCGCATGTACGGTGAGTGTCGATTGCACATGCACCAATGCCGAGAAAAAATAGGCCTTTTTTGCGCTGCAGCATCAGGCCCAATTTCATCTTAATCCAGCCCTTGGGAACATTTTAAGTGAAGGGGTGACCGCATAATACTCTATTGAAATACCAAATTACTATCTATAATGTGTCATAATTTGTTACTAACCCTCACCTATTCTGTTTTTCTTCTTAATACTCAAATGTGGCACTTGGTGCCACTGCCCTACTGCCAAGTTGTTTGCCTGCCTATGGAAAAGTCACCTCTGATAAAGGTGCACTGGAATCATTGGGTAGAAGGGCCCTTTCTATCTGGGGGTACTGCCACCTGCTGTTTAGAAAAAAACTATACTGAGAAGACACAGAGGTGCCAGTTAGCCACTGCCAGTAATTATTAATTTTCCTGTGAGGATTAATTAAGTATATTTAATCTAATTTAATACTTCATTCCAATGCTATGGGATTTGACAAAGTTACCACTTGTCACTAATCACCATACCACTTTGTTGTGTTGATTTGCTACCCATCCTGCACAAAAAGTAATTAAGTACAAAGAAAAAGGTAATTAGTATTATTATCATTATTAATAATAACAATAAATAATAATAAACACATTAAGTGTGTTTTTTATTTGTCCAAATACAATGAAACCCCAAAAGTGCCATTTCTGGCTGACCTGGATTTTTTTTTTTTATTTAGTAAGCAACAACTGAGCTATTTTGGGTAACATTTATTTCCTCTGACTGTCCCACTAGGAGCTACTAATGCGAAGAGAGTTCATGTGAAATTTCTCTGTGGGAAGTCTGCATTTCACAGCTGCGCCTTAATATATGAATGCAGCTCAAGCTCATACTCACAAATCACTTTGGACTATGATAATGATCAAGAGGCACTATCACAATAACATGACATTACATTGATAAAGACTGACAAATGAAATCAGTGGTAATGTGAATGTAAAAAATTCCAACCAAAACTACTGTACACCTGACAGCCTTACTAAGATGCTGTGTCCAGCTAGCCATGTGTACTCACAGGTAAAGTGGTCTCTTGAATAGCATCTCCCAGTCAATGATGAATTTAACATGTATTTTAAATGTTACAAAAGGCTACACGAGCATTTCAGGAACATCAGTCCTATGACATTTAATAGGCTGTGCATGCAACTGACTCCAGGAAAATCCACAAGCTCCTATTCTTTTTTTTTGTTAATTTTAATTAGAAGCAAATAACAATCCATACAATCAAATCAAGCTTAGCAAAACCAAATTTCATCCTCCATCCAAATGAAAGAGATGGTAGAGCCCACCAACAAAGCAACTCTTTAAAGCAGTAAGGAAGGAAGAATAGCCTTTTCCCTGATATAGAAGATTATTCTAAAAAGTTATTGATTATACCTTGCCATACTTTTAAAAAGTTTTGAACAGGTCCTCTGAATGAAAATTTGATTTTTTTCCAATTTCCAATAGTACAGGACAGGGGTGTCCAACTCCAGGCCTGGAGGGCTACAGTCACTGGAGGTGTTCATTCTGACCCTTTTCATTATCAGTGACCAGTTTTCATTGCTAACTGACATATTTTCCCTTCATTTAAATAGCCCTAATTTTAAGGATTCAGTCCTCTAAATTGATTCTTTTCCTCATTAAATAGCAGCCAAGCAGAAATGATATATGAAGTGAGCCATTAGATGACCAGCTAAATTGGGGCTTCACACTCCAAACAATTTCACTCCAAACATTTTGCTTAATGAGAAGCCAATTCTTGCTGTTAATTAAACCTGTTATTTAATTCCATGGCTTGTTGAGGCTCTTAGTCTGCCACAGAAGGTACTTCCAAAACTGTTGATTTTCTGTTTTTTTCTAAGAACATTATCAAAATGTTTTGTTGACCTAAGCAAGTCAACCTTACTGAGACCTTTGCCTTTCTTTATTTACAAATATTGTATGATGGACGCAGTTTAGCATCGTGTTTTGGCATGTTTTTGGTCTCATTATTGTTTGGCTGCTAATTAAGGAAAAAAGAAACAAATCAGGGGTCTGAGTAAAGTCAATTAAAATGAAGGCAAAAGTAGTTAATTGGCCGTTAAAAGTGGTCACTAATTAAGAAGATGGTTACAATGAATACCTGCAGCCACTGCGGCCCTCCAGGACTGAAGATGGACACCCCTGGTATAGGACATTAGTTACCCACTGACTTAAAAGTGGTCAGGTGGGATTCTTTCAGTTGAGCAAGATAAGTCTACGTGCTGGTAGTGAGGTAAAGGCAAATATGATTTGTTCATTTTAAGACCATCTAGGAGTACATCAAACACAGCAGCTAATGAGTTAGGAGTGATTATGACACCAAGGCTATCTAATAGGCATTCAAAGATTTTTGTCCAAATCGATGTTAATTTGGTGCATGCCCAAAACAGTGGTCCAGTGAGGCTGGAGCTAGATTGTAATGTTCACAGGTTAGAATCTTGCTCTGGAAACATTTTGACAGTTTTAATCGAGATAAATGTGCTTGACAGAAGATTTTAAGTTGAATAATTGAGTATTTTACGCATATGGAGGTAGACTATATTCTGTGCTTGGCTGCCTTCCACTCCTTTTCTGAAATGTTAAGTGAAAGATACTTTCCTCATTGTAGCCTGGGACCTTTGAAAGATAGGGACTTTAAAATGTCTTCAAGCTGATCAATATTTCTTCTAGAATAGAAATAGGTAGAAGGTAAGGAAAATTGGGCAGGTTCAATTTAGCAAAGTTTTAGCTTAAAAGTAGTGGAGAAATTGTGTTGATGAGAAGTTTAATTTGAAGCTTAATTGCTCATAGGATGCAAAAACATTATCGATGTGCAAGTCTCTAAATATTTTAATCCCAGATATTTTCCAAGCATTAAATACTGTGCATGTTTGAGGTGGTTATCATGTAGAGGTGCAACAGATAGAATCTTCTCTGTCTTAAAGTGCTTCCTTCATTGGTTCCATATTCTGAGTGAATGAAGGGCAGTGTTCTGATGATAATTTGTATTTACTGGGGCTCAGAGCAGAGAATATAAAGAAGTACTGTAAGATTTTAATTCTATTGCAGATCAGGTTTGTGTATATTCATCAATGTGTGTCAATGTCCAGGTTTATATGACCTGTATATTTGCTACCCAGTAATAAAACTGAAAGTTAGATAGTGCCATGCCCCCTTCTGCTTTAGGTCATTGTAGAGTCGCCCTTTGGATGTGTGGATGTTTAGAATTCCAAACAAATGACGTTATGATTGAATCTAATTTCTTAAAAAAATACTTGTTAATATCTATTGGGATGCTTTGAAATAGAAAAAGAAGCTTAGGAAGGATGTTCATCTTAACAGTGTTGATTCTACCTGCTAATGTGAGATGGAAGATGGAATTTATTCACAACTTGTTTAAATTTTTTCCAAGCAGACAGCAAAATTTTGTTGAAAAAGAGCTTTACATTTACTTGTGATATTTACCCATATGATATTTAAACTATTCTGCTTAGATAAATGGGAAGGTTTCCAGTCTAGCATTGTGTGCTAGAGAGTTCACTGGAAAAAGCACACATTTATTGAAGTTAATTTTGAGTCCATATATATTTTGAAAATCTGCTAGAGCTTTTAGGACTGCTGGCATGGAATTTTACATACAGCACCATATCATCTGCATATAATGATATTTTCTACTCAAGTCCTTCTCTGAAAGTCCCCTTTATCTCTGATGCATTTCGAAAGCAAACAGCTACTGGCTCAATGGCAATTGCTAAGAACAAAGGTGATAGGGGCATCCTTGTCTAGTACTGCGTTTTAGTTTGAAGTAGTCCAAAATAATGTTGCTAATATGAAAGGAGGCTTCTGGACTAGTATAGAGTAGTTTGATCCATGCACATACAGTATGTCTGGGCTGAACCCAAATTTGTGCAATATGGTGAATAGGTAGTCCCATTCAACCACGTCAAATGCTTTTCTTCATCCAAAGATAGTAAGATCTCTGGGGTGCTATATTTAATGGGTGAATATACAACCCCAATTCCAAAAAAGTTGGGACACTATGTAAAATGTAAATAAAAACAGAATGCAGTGATTTGCAAATCTCATAAACTGAAATTTTATTCACAATAGAACATAAAAAACATAAGAATTGTTTAAACTGAGAAAATGTACCATTTTAAGAAAAGAATAGTTATTTGAATTTGATGGCAGAAACACATCTGAAAAAAGTTGGAACAGAGCCATGTTTACCACTGTGTAGCATTCTCTCTTCTTTTAACAACAGTCTGTAAATGTCTGGAAACTGAGGAGACCAGTTGTTGGACTTTTGGGTGAGGAATGTTGTCCCATTCTTGTCTGATATAGGATTCTATCTGCTCAAAAGTCCTGGGTCTTCTTTGTCACATTTTTCATTTTATATTTTCAATTGGTGAAAGGTCTAGACTGTAGGCAGGCCAGTTCAGCACCTGGACTCTTAAACTACGAAGCCATGCTGTTCTAATAGATGCCATATACAGCTTAGCATTATCTTGCTGAAATATGCAAGGCATTCCTTGAAAAAAACATTGTCTGGATGGAAGCATATATTGCTCTAAAAACTGTATATAAAACCTTTTGCAAGCTCCATAGACACTAATGTACCCCCATACCATTAGAGATGCAGATTTTTGAAATGAGCACTGATAACAGGCCGAATGGTCCCTCTCCTCTTTATTCCGGAGGACGCAGCATCCATGTTTTCCAAAAAGAATGTCAAATTTCAATTCATCTGACCACAGAACAGTTTTCCGCTTTGCCTCAGTCAATTTTAAATGAGCTTTGGCCTAGAGAAGACATTGGTGTTTCTAAATCATGTTCACATATGACTTCTTCTTTGCATTATAGAGCTTTAACCTGCATTTGTGGATGGAACAGTAAATTGTTTTCACAGACAATGATTTTTCTGAAAGTGTTTCTGGGCCTATGCAGTGATTTCCATGAAAGAATCATGACAGGTTTTAATGCAGTGCAGCCTGAGGCCCTGAAGATAACAGGCATTCAAAATTAATGTTCAGTCTTGTCCTGTGAGTAAAGAGATTTCTCCGGATTCTCAAATTGTTTGATGATATTATGTACTGTAGATGGATGAACCTCTGCCTATCTTTACTTCTGAGAGACACTGCCTCTTTAAGATGCTCTTTTGATACCCAATCATGCTGCCAATTAACCTAATTAGTTGCAAAATTTTCCTCTAGCTGTTCCTTTTTAGTATCACTTACTTTTATTGCCTTTTGTTGCCCCCATCCCAACATTTTTGAGACACTGTAAATCACTGCATTCTATTTTTTTTTTACATTTTACACAGTGTCCCAACTGCTTTAGAATTTGGGTAGTATTATATTAAACCAGGGGTCCTCAATCACAGTCCTGGAGGGCCGCAGTGGCTGCAGGTTTTTGTTCTAACCCGATTGCTTAATTAGAAGTCAATTCTTGCCAATAATTTAATTTCATGGCTTGTTAGTGCTTTAACTCTGTCAGGTAATTCTCATAGCCTAGATTTTCTTCCTCTTTCTAAGGATATCATCCAAATGATTTGAAGGCTAAAATGGATGAGTAATTCTCAGTCCTTCACTTTTTCTCTTCACATGTATTTAATTAAACCCAATAGTGCATAATAAATACACACAGGTGTAAATGGAAACAAGCTAAATGGAGAAATGCTGGTTTCTTTTGTCATTTGCATGTTATTGCTAATAAGGAGCAATTAAAAACCAAGACTACAGCTGTTTAAGACTAAAATAAGCAATAAGGGCTCAAAGTCTTAACGAGCGAGACAACTAAAGTGAAGCAGAAGTGTCACTTGAGCAATAAGTGCTTCTTATTAAGCAATTGGGTTGGAGGAAAAACCTGCAGCCTCTGCGGCCCTCCAGGACCGTGATTGAGGACCCCTGTATTAAACAATTGTCAAAGATCAGAAGCTAAGAGTCTACCTTTAATAAATCCGGTTTGCTCTTGTGATATTACAGAAGGAAGCACTTTCTCATTCCATTTAGCTAGAACTTCTGAAAGTATCTTAACATCATTAATCAGGAGTGAGATTGGTCTGTATGATGCACAATGCAGTAAGTCTTGATTTTTCTTAGGAAAGCTGGAAATTAATGCTGGGCGAAAAGTTTAAGGTAAAATTTTGTTGTCTTTAGCTTCTGTAAATTTTGCTAATAATATTACAGCTAACTTATTTGAAAATTGTTTATAAAATTCCACTGGGTGACCATCAGGGCTTGCTGCTTTCCCAGTTTGAAGTGAGTTTATAATATCAAGCAATTCTGAGAGTGTCAGAGGTTTATCCAGTTCCACAGCATTAAGAGTATCTAGCTGTTGTATCTGTAATGTGTCAAAGAACTCATTAGATTGTTTCTTATTTTCTTTAGACTGAGTAGAATATAAAGGCTTATAGTACTCTCTAAATGTGTGGGTTATATGTTTATGGTCTATGATTTTGTCTCTGTCTATGTTGGTAATTGCTGTGATTGCATTGGGAACTTTGTGGATTTCTTGAGCTAAAATCTTATTGGCCTTCTTTCCATATTCATAATAACGATGTTGTGATTTAAAGATGAACTGTTCTGTTTCTTTAGTAGTAAAAGGGATACATTCTGATTGCAAAACTTGTCTTTTCCTATAAAGTTCCTCATTTGGAGACCTGGCTTATTCCAGATGTATTATAGTAATTTTGCTGATGAATTCGGATGCCTTCTTGGTTTCCAATTTATTTTTGTGAGAAAGATATTGTTAATCTGTCCTCTTAAAAATGCCTTTAGAGTTTCACAGAGTATTTCTGCAGAGACCTCTGGGGATGCATTTGCATCCAGAAAAAAATCAGCTTGCTTATATATGAATTCAGTACAGTGCTCCTCAGCTAATGACAGCGTTTTTAAGATGCCGGCAACAAAATGAGTGAGTAGAACATAGTAAGTTAAGCTCCATGATCAGAGGGGTATGGCTGGAGATTACAATAGCGTCAAACTTGCAAGATTTGATAGTGGACAAAAAAATGATTTTCTATGAAGAAATATCTTCTTGAGTAATGCTGATGAACATGTGGGAAGAAGGAATACACTCTAAAGTTAGGATTTAAAAACTTCCATGGGTCTAATAAGGTCTGATCTATTACAAACTGTAATTATTTTTGCAGTATTAGATGTTATTGCCACTGTAACTGAAGACCTATTCAGGTCTCGATTTAATACAAAATTAAAGTCTCTGGCCATTTTAATTTTTTGAGTGTTTACATTGAATATGAAATCTTTATCATCCACGTTAGGTGCATAAATATTTATCAGAATCACTTTAGTATTAAATAAATTGCCCATCACCATGACATATCATCCTTCAGGATCATATATTACGTTTGACACTACAAATGGGATAATTCTGTGTATTAAGCAAGATTCCCACATCACTGTTTTTCTTTGTATAGCTGAAGTAAAAACTTTGGCCAATCCAATTCCTTTGCAACCAAAACTGGTACTATCTTGGTATTCAAACCTGTTAAGTGAGTGAATACTTTCTTTCTCTTTAATTCATGACTGAGACCTTTGACATTCTAGCTCACAAAGTTCAATGTTTGGTCATAAAAACATTGCTTCTGTTCCTTTGTTGACATCTTCTAGTCTTAAGTTAAGGTAGAACATTTTTACATATGATAGCTTTGACCTAGATTTCATATTATTGCCAGGTATTATGGCTATGAATTCTATTGTTATATTGGCATTAATGGTTATTGGGGTAGAAAGGATAAATACTACTATTCTTAAACAAATAGGCATAAAAGCACTTTTCACTAATGTAACCCTGAATAATCTGTACACTTGACAATAATGATCATATAAACCTATAACCTTTACAAAATGACAGATGGGTCATATATAAATACTTAATGTTAAAACAAATTCTTATATGCATAATGCATAAATAAAACATTTTCTGGGAAATGCATTATTTTCATTATTAATAAGCACTGTATCTTTTTAACATTTAACGGTTATTAATCTATGAAAGCGGATCAATTACTCATCTTGAAATATGGCTAATAAGGCTAATTAACTGTTTACTTGCTGAATGTACATGAAAGCGTAGAAAATTATTAAAAACACACACAACAAAGCAGAGCATGCAGTTCTCCATGGAAATTGTAATGTGGAGTGAAAAACAAATAAACTCTATGCCTGCTATGGACTTATCATACCATGTACTGTATATGACAGTATTTAAGTTGTCTAGCATGAGAAGTAACATTGTTTATTAAGTTCACAAACTAGGTCATTCTGTTCATAATGTGAAAATTCATTAACTAGAACCACATGGGTCCTAGTAACTAAAAATCTTAATAGTAAAATTATTCTAATTATTAATTTAAAATATGGTGTGAAAACACAAGTTTAAGGCCAGACATAGTATCCTAGCTATGGTATAATTAATATAAATAATAAATGGATAATCAAATAACTGTTTCACATAAATTTGACCAGAAGAATTAAATGCATATGCATATCAGAAGCACTAAGATATAAAATGAACACAGTTACTATTCAATTAATTATATATGCCAGGAAAATAAAGAAATGGACAGCAACATACTTTGTTATAAACAGAAACATGATAGGAGTGATAAGATACCTAACTCTGTACATGAGAACAGCTGTCACTAATGGAAAAATGGTAGAACAGGGGAATGAAATGTGAAAGGTCTCTGCTGTAGTTAGCACCCACCATCATACAGTTTTTGAACAGTACATCTAGAAAAGTGTCTGTGACCATATGTCATGTGCCTTGGTTAAGCTAATCTAAATTTACTTGGTTATTATAAGGAGACGATTACAGCAGTCAAGCTTTAACCATGCAGTTCAAAGTGCATGAGGATTTCTTGCTTATTATCTCACTCCAAACCTATATTTATACATTATATAAATAGATACATACACAAACTGTATATCAATTAAGTATGTGATTGTATAAGTATATATGTATCACACATATATACACACATGCAAACACAGTACATAAACACATTGTGACAAAAGTTTTCTTTCAAATGGCTATTAACGGCATTACAGTGTTAGTAATTTGGAGGCTATGCCATAACATCCCTGCTTTACACTCAGTGGTTCTATTTAGAGAACTAGATACTTACCATGAAAAATCTTGAAATTTTAAAAGCAGCTGCTTTTAAAATATTTCATCAAATCCAAAATTTGAAATATGCTCATAGAAGCGAAGCATCAAGTGCTGGTTCCAATTCTTCCATGAGAAGAATTACAAGAATTCCATTAAAACACTACCCTAGAAAGAAAAACACAATCATTAGGGTAAGTTCATTAATAACTTTTAAGTAAATATGCACATGATTAATAGCACAGTGGTTATCTTGACTGCTTCACAGCTCTATAGCGTTGAGTTCCCATGCCTGGCTTAGGCAGTGTATAGATTTCCTCATGGGTTTTTCCATTTTTTTTCTTAAATCCAACGAAGAATTTTGGTTTAGGTTGATTGAAGATTGTAAACGCTTCCTAATGAAGTATGTATAGATGTACAAGTGAGTTTGCAATGCATTAGACTGACAGAGAAACTGGAGCTGATTCCACCTGATACTGCTGGTATTGGGTCTGGCTGCCCCTCCGATCCTCTATTGGAATAAGCAGGACTGAAAGTGAAAGAACGCTTACATTTTTGGGTGAAAATGTAAGGGAAGTACTATAAACATTGAGGTTGTAAGTAGTATTAAATAATTCACAGTAATCTGTAAAATATTCCAGCAATTACAATTTACAACATTTTCTGGGAAGACTGGAAATATGGTACATATCAAAATAGGAGACCAAGGAAAGTCATTGTCTAAACCCACTTAAAACAATTATAAGGTTACAGGTGGCAGGAGCCAACCATGGACGGGGTACCAATCCATCACAAAGGATGCTTATGCACACAGCCACAGTCACATGGAGCCAATGTAAAGTAACTGTTTAACCTTACGTTCATGTCTTTCTAATGAGGAAAGAAAAACCAGGGTACCTAGATTAGTATCCATTAGAACAGGAGAGGAAATGCACACTCCACACAGAGCCCAGGCAGGGATTGGAACCCAGTATGCTGAATTTGTGAGACGGCAGTGCTAATGACTGAACCACCATGCCGCACAAAGGAACCTTTAACCTTACAATATGTATGTTTTTGTACACTGTCCACTTGTATTGCAACAATTAAGATTATGTCATCGTATGCTCTTTTCAGAACCAAGAATCCAAGGTCACATACATCTAGGAGCTGAATTAGGCCATCTGAAGATTAATAAATTACATTCCACTCCCTAGACTAGTTCCCAGGACACTATGTAAACATTCACTCCAGAGCCTGGGGAATCTTACAAACTCTCTTTTAAAAGGATAGTTTTACATTCATAAATTATATACATAAGTAAAATTCAACATTCTTGCAATGACTCTATTTAGTGGAAAAAGTAATGAAATCACCTACAAAATTAACATCCATGTAAGCACTGAAATATTCAAAACTTTATTATGATGCATGGTTTTAAACAAATTGAGGAAACGTGTGATAATAATCATTCCAAAACTCACTTATACCCAAAGGGATCCAAACTGAACGTCACACTTCCTATTCCCACAGACAAAAGTGCCACATTAATTCTCTTCAAAAACAATGTTCTCTTCCAAGCATAACATTACATTCTCTACAGTTTATCACATCTTTTTTTTATCTCTGCTGACTAAGCAAAATATTTTGGACAAGAATCTCATGAGTTCACGCGACATAAATGATAAACAAAACATCAGCCATTTTAAAACTGAATTTAGCACCAGCTGGGCATCTTGTCCTCTAGATTTGAATCAACCTTGAGGATTTATCCATATTTTAAACAATTTTTTAATAGACTTACAGTACATATTGAATTTTCTTGCACACCCACATCCTGTGAAACAGGGCTTAAACTGAAACAAAGATGTCACAGAGAGCTATACAGTAATTGATTTTGCTGTTTGTCGAGGGTAACACTGCAACACTTCAAAATTGTCATTTCTGCTAAACTGGTGAGTTTGTTATCATACCAGGGAAAAAAACAGGCAAGTATTAAACCTAGCAGTCTCTGGAGAAAGTCTGGGCTCATGCCAGACAGAAAACATTTTTCTGTGTAAAAAGACCAATTGTATAAGGACACAGATTTCACAAAGTATTTAGCAAAAACACACCTCCCTAGAGCTGGAATTTGGAAAGATGAAGCATAAAATGAAGTAAAGAAAGAGATACTGTTGTTAAGTCTCAGTTAAACTTGAGAAAAAATCTGAAAGCAGGTGCTACTACAGGGGACACCCAAGGTTAAATGATGCCTCTATGTTGATGTTCACACAAGATAAACCTTTGGTTAGCAAGTAAACTACTACAATTTCCAAGATATTAGAGAAACTGAAGCAGACAAAGTTTTACATGATATCTCAAAATCAAGTTACACACATTGGTCGATTTAAATTAGTACTTTAATAGCACAGTATCAAGAGAAGACTCCACCCATGCTTAAGCACACTAACCTGCCCTGCTGAAGGAACATTATCCTAGCATATATATTAGTCTGCCATTGATAATATCTAAAATATCCCCCATTAGCTGATTCAGCCACAAGTCATTAAATCAGTGAGCTGCAATGAAGGAGTAACTCCTTAACAACTTCCTTATTTACTTACAATAGAAAGGAAAAGAAGAATCTCATAATTATTTATGGAATTACAGTATATCAATTGTCCTGGTAACATTAGGTGCAAGGAAGGAACCAACCCTGGACTGGCTATACTCATGCATGTACCCACAGTTACTCATACTGCACCTATCATTATAAATGGTGAATCTGCTGAAAAGTCCACACAAATGCAAGATGATCGTGAAAACTACACAAAGTGTACAGGTTAACATTTAAATCTGGTCCCCTGGGGCTTTAAGACAACAGCATATCCAATTGCAACACAATCCTCCCCTAAAGTATTTAAACTGCATAATACTAACCCACTGGTGATACCAGCTATTCCACATTAGCAAGATTTGAAAACCTATAAAATGTAATCTTACTGCCCGACGGCAGCAATCCAGTTATAATAACAAGTTACCTCTATTGCGTAAATTCTTTTCTAATACAATAGATGTGTATAATTTTTGTCTTTAAAGGAAAAGTCACTTTTAACAAGCCATTACTTTCTGACATTAATGTTCAAAAATGTTCTAATATACTACAGTATACTTTCTCAGTCTTAAATGAAACCTACTACTAAACTAATACCGTACATAAGGGCTTGTAAGAATCAGTTAGTCTTATTTACTGATAAGTCGTCTCTTTATAAGAGCAGTGTTCTGATGTCACCCACTCCCGATTATTTTTCCAAAAAAGGAGTTTTTTGTTTTCTCATAATAATAATAATTCATTACATTTATATAGCGCTTTTCTCAGTACTCAAAGCGCTACCCACACAGGAAGGAACCGGGAATGATCAATTCTACCTATTATAAAGGATTATATTTATACTGTATGTGTGTAGAATTAATTTCGGGCATACTACTTCATTAAGATATTAATGCTACTTTCATTTTTAGAAATCACTACTTCTAGCACAGGGTCTATTATATGATACTGTATGTTGTTTAACTGTATTTACGTTGTAACACCAAGAACAATTCCCAGCAACTATGTTGACTGGCAATATATAAGTTTGAGTAGACCTGAACTCATGCTTACAATAAGACCCCCATCCAGTTTCTCACCCACTTAATTCTATTTAACATTATGGGGGGCGAAGGCTATCCTAGCAGCTTTCAACACAAAGTGCGAACCACCAAGGAATGGGGCACCAGTGAGTCATGCGGCGTATTTATGCATAAGCCCACAATGACCCAATTTACAATGACCAAACCCATCAAACCAGTGGAATAAATGATTAAAACTGGAGTATCTAAAGAAAAATTAGCACAGACATTGAGAGAAAATGGAGACTACACACAGAAAGTGACTAAGCCAGGATTTTGGTGCAGTCTCTTGTTAGAATGCAGCACTAATGACAGGACCACCATGCTGCCCTGAACAGAAAGTCATTGGTACTAAACAGTATGAATCCAGTGTTTTATTTCCCAATAATCACTTAAAATTTGACTTTTTCCTCATTTTCTTCTACTCATGTTGTATTAAATATCCTGTAATAAACAGCCAATAACTAAGATGTGCTGTCATCACTGCAAAAAGCCTGACCTGTATATACTAAGAGTGTGTAATAATATGCATCAAAGAAATGAGTTTATCAGGTTTGCTGCTCATTTCCTGGGGCAAACTCTGAGATACTTAATGTGTCTTACTATGATATGCATAGATTTTAAATAACAACAGCATTAAGAAAGACTAAGCTGAACATTAAGATCAAAGAACAGTCCTTTTATAATGATAAAACAGAATTAAATGAGGACACAGTGACCATGTCACGAGTGGATTAATAATACAGAAAGAAGCCGAGTAATGCTAACTTGAAAAAACAGAGACAGTGGAGGATAAGCTCTCGTAACACTTAACATCAGACTGCAAGTGTCTGTGAGGCAGGAAGTCTTTCATCTTCCTGCACTTGCACGAATGCCACAAATACAGCCTTGTCTAAACATCCTGATTTCTTTGAATTATGAGTTACAAAAGCAGCCTAGCTCATTAACTTTACATTAAAATAGAAAACAAAGGAAATTGACAAACCATTTAAAAAAAACTCTAATCTAATGTATATTTCAATCGAATTTGGTTTAAACTTAAATACAATATGCTAAGTCCAAATTTTTCCCAAAGATACTGTAAAAAAAACATATGGATGAAATAACTTACAGGTGACCTAGAATAGGTTAATTTATTCCTCTAATTTAAATATTATTTATTTGGATATCACTGCCAGTCTAAACTGGGAAGGAACAATTAAAAGGGAACCGAGATTATAATGGTTTCATATTTCTGTGTGCTTTACACAATGTGAGGATTGTATTACACTCCTTTAAAAAAATCTGACTTTCATGCATGAGGTTGTGTGGACAACTACTGGGTATATGAATGTTTATTAATTAACAAAACTGACAGTGTTGCAGCTAGGAGTTCTGCAAGCCTCAATGAAAGTTAGTGCACCCTTAATATTAAAAAAACAACACTCAAGGTTCTTAGTAACCTGCCAACCTGAAACCCTTTCTAGAGCATGAGCTACTTGTTTAGGCAACATTGAGCACAATGCAAGAACCAAACCAATATTAGACACAATCACACATGCCATCACATTGGGTATAATTAATAAACAAATAAACAAATAAATAAAGATAGATAGATAGATAGATAGATAGATAGATAGATAGATAGATAGATAGATAGATAGATAGATAGATAGATAGATAGATAGATAGATAGATAGCATATTTTTTGACTTGGGGGTACAGGATAAACACCCAGAGAAAACTATTAGATGATAAAATAGAATACTTAGGAATGACCAGGTCAAAAAAGATCAACACTTACTGCTATGTGATCCATGATTGTGAGATTTATCCATTGTCAAATCTAATTAATCCAATTTGGGTGCAACATGTTAATCAAACCTGCATGGGCAAGATGCCAGCCTATCAAATGAAACATTCATACTCACACTCAGCTCAGTTTTAAAAACTCCACATGACTTTATGCTGTGCAGCGAAAACCACAGTGACCAAAAGGAGAATATGCAAACTCTAAAAGGGTAGTGACGCAACCAGGGCTCAAACCCAGTTTCCTTTAGGCAAAATGTAGCAGCTCAAACCACTATGCTATCATGTCGCTTTAATTGCCAATTTTGCACTTTGTGGATAAAAAAAGAATACTACAAGGTATGTTCTGTATAACTTTCATTTTATACTACCGCTCTCTAGTGTTTAAATCAAAGTGCAGAAGCATCAGCTTATTCAAATAAATGATCTAGACAGTAGGAAAAAAAGAGCTTGTAACTGTAGGAAAACCGTGTTCATCTGGAAGCAAACTTTAAATCTTAATGTCTGAAGGATATAAAATGCCTTGTATTATAGAGCTATTCAGATGCCTACAATTGGACAAAATTTTACTTGCTGCTTTGCAGTAAGGAGACTGTGGAAGATTGTGGGTTCGCTTCCTGGTTCCTCCCTGTGTGGATAGCGCTTTGAGTACCTAGAAAAGTGCTATATAAATGTAATGAATTATTATTATTATTATTTAAAAACTTGCTATGAGAACCAATGTAATACATTCATTACAATGTCACCATTTTCTGCCAAAATGTTCCACATTACTCACTCAGCTGATAAAGTATATCCCATATTGTTCCAATCAAAATGGTCAAAAGAGTCAAGAATCTGCAGGACCACCTTTTGGAATAAATAACTCAAAATAAGTTTAAACTTGATGTCCTCCTGTTAAGGCTCGTTATTTAGTGCGTACCCAATCGCTATAGCAATTGTAATGGCCCGTAGCCAGATTTTAAGAAAGTTGTCTCTTTGTGGTTTTTATAGTTGCCAATGGTGACTTATGCACACATATATATCCATCCACCCATTCTCTAAACCTATTAACTCAAATTAATGACATGTTGAATTAAAGTGAAAGTTCACCGGTGTAGCAGCATATTAAAAAAGACACTGCTTTATCAGCTTTTAAAAGTAGTAATTTTGATTTTGGACTGTTGGAGCAGTCAAAAAAAAAACAACTTTCAAAGCAAAACAACAAAAGCATTTGTTTTCCTGAAGGATGAAAACTTTCGCAGATGTATCGGGGTGGTGAATTCCCTTCGACCTTTGCCTCCTTAGAAGTATGACAGTAATTCATTATACAGTACTAGGCTTTGTCAGCTGTGCTCACAGCGCTTCACAAAGAAGAGCCATCACTTCCTCAAATTTTTCTCACAGCCTAAGCGGTTGAATAAAAGCTTGTTGGAACCACGCCGTTTTATTCTCTTATGTTCTCCGTCCATCTCGTATTTAATTAGTAGCTTCTTCTAAAAGCCTATTGTTTCCTTTTTCAAGCATCACTTCGTCACTATACACAGTATTGACTTGTCACCAAAAAAAGCACCACGGTTTTTCGTGCCTTCTGAATGTTTATTGTTACTAGATTAACTGTCAGCTTTTTGAGATGTTTCGGCACTTCTGTGATCAGCAGGGAACCAAAGCTCTTCTTCCAGGATTAGTAGTGCTATTCAACTATGCTATTCAACTTTGCAGGACCAAAACGACGATACACTCAAACTACACCTACACATCTTCGGGATCTACGCTCTCCACGTCAAATATTAAGCTTAAAAGCTTTCTTTATTTTACTAAAAACATCCACAAACAACTTTTATTAATCCCAGTCAATGGATACCCCAGTGTCTGCGCAGTCACTGCGCTTTTGTTGTCTTTCCATTTGCAGAAGATTTTCCGCTCGGTTTTGTTATTTGCGGTTTCTTCTGCTGCACGTTTTAAAAGGTGTTCTCATAAAGGCAATTTCAATGCATGCCTTGCCGGCTCTCTGCTGACTTGAGTCACTGTCGGATGTTTTTTCACTTCACGGTGGCTAAAGAAAGATAAACAGAATTTTCCCAGACTTGGAAACTTTGAAAGTGACATAAATAGCGCTATTCATTATAAAGCACAGTTAAGCAACAGTCAAAATTACCGTCCAAAAATCATAGCATCTCTTTTGTGCCATCGAAATTTACTGAATAAAAACTCCCGTCTTATACACAGTGCACAAAAATAACAGACCTTTGTACGAAAGTGGCTTAAACAAATCCGAATTTTAATTTAAGTAACCTGTTTTGGCAGATTAGACTCTTCAGAAGCCGGATACAGCAAAAGGTACAAGGCAGGAACCAAACGAGGTGGGACGGTGGTCTAACACTAAGCAAACAGAGGCATCTTATATCAGTAATGATGATTATGACAAACCTCGCCGTGAAAATTGAAGGAAGGTGTGCGGAAAAACTCAAACCCGCCTGTTTCTTCGTTTCTGTGACACAATCAAACATAAATGCATTATATACAATATAAATATATATATATATATACAAGATAAATTAGCACATAAACAGTATATAACTTTACCGGTTCGTTTTCAAAGCCGTTCAATACCATTTCGGGGACTGATGAAGACACACACATATTCAGTAAGTTGCACTTACCATCATTCAAAGAAGTTAACAGAAGTCCAGACTTTCAGGTTCTCCGCAAGCTACAAGCAAAGAATTAACACATCCCTCGGAACTCTATTTTCATTCAAATTTTAAAGTGGAAAGAATGAAATAATTAGAACATATCCTGCAAACTGTGCACGACACTCAAAGATAAAATGATCGAAGTAGAAGTTTAATCCTTGATCGCAGAAAGACTAAAAAAATGCATCCCGTTCCTCGCGCAGGTCGTTGTCCACTTTGAATCTTAATTTGGCGTTAAAGTAATCGGTATGAAGCAAAGTTACAAGCTTTATTCGTTATCATCCACGAAGCAGTGGCCCTCTTCCTTGTGGAGATGAGTATATACGTGCCTGTGCTTTCTTTTGTTTCGCTTTGCTTAAGATAATGATCAGAGCATCGCACACATCACGCACGTACGCAGTACCGACGGTCGCCTGAGTGCGCAAAAGAAGAGCTATTAGTTTAATAGAGCTTTTAAAAGAGCGAGTTGGGTCTGCTCGTCAGTTGTCAGGACACGTGGTCACCAGCCTCTCCTGCAGCCCGCTGCTCGAACTTGCCTGAATCAAAGGTCTCATATACTCCTAACCACTAGTGTCGTGTATTTCTCATGTTCTTGTCTGACCTAGCGCTCGCTGGACTTAAGTGAAGTAAAAAGAGAACTTTTGTCATTTATTTATGCTCACACGATTATAAGATTTTGGGGAGCACAAGCTTGTGTAGTCGGACATTATAAGTGCAATGTTTATAAAGCCACGCAAGTAAAGTATATACACGGGTAATGTAAAGGGGTTTCCTAGGGTGCAAGATAAAGTCTTGTTGAATTGTTTTGTCATTTTTTTTATCCATTGTTTAACGTGATGGGTCGTCCTGCGTTATGTCAGACTGCCCGGGTGTTGCTCAGAGCTTCATAATCTCCTGTGCATCATCTAAACATTTGGTATTTGATATGTAGAATTAAACACATATTTTAATAAATGTTATAAAAAAATTTATCTCCTAAAGCAAAATGTAGCAGAAGAAAGGGAAACATCTCTAGATGACCCATCCATCCATTATCCAACCCGCTATATCCTAACTACAGGGTCACTTGGGTTTGTTGGAGCCAATCCCAGACAACACAGGGCACAAGGCAGGAAACAAACCCCAGGCGGGTCACCAGCCCACCGCAGTCTCTAGATGACCCTTCTGTGACAACTCCGGCTACCTGTTTCCATTGTATTTTTGGAATTATTCAAGACTCCCTCAAATTCATAAAATTACTGGTGTTCAGAATGTCATGGACCAATCCATATCTAGGACCATTTACACAACGACCTATAATTCATCATTTCATTTTTTTAAATCAATGCAATCTTTTAAAAATGCATTTCAGTGTTCGTGAATCCAGATAAAATACTCGCTGTAGCTTAAAATGACTGTTTAAATCCTGTCTCTTCAAAAACAGTTTATTGTTTCTCTAAAATCAATATTACAGGCCAAAATAATGATAATTTTACTTTATTTTATACATTTTACTTTACATGGTTTGTTTCAATATTATTATTTTTGTCACTTTATTGTACTTATAGTAAAATTCATTGTTTTTATTTTTTGGAAACCACTTTGAGCCTTTTGCTTGCTTGCATGAAAGGTGCTATATACAGTGGATTCAGAAAGCATTCAGTCCCCTTCGCTTTTAACACATTTTACTAAGTTGCAGCCTTATGCTAAAATTATTTAAATTATTTTTTTCCCTCATTGAACAGCAGTCAATACTCCAGATTTTAGAATTTTTTACAAATTTATAAAAAAAAAAAAATAATTGACACAAGCATTCAAACTCTATATTCAGTACTTAGCAGAAGGACATTTAGCAGAGATTATGGCCTGGAGTCTTCTTGAGTCTGCATGATACGTCAAGCTTTGTACACCTGAATTTGGGGATATTCTGCCATTCTTTTCTGCAGATCCTCTTGGGCTTTGTCAGATTGGATAGAGACATTCAGTGGACAGTCCAAGCTCTGGCTGAGCAACTCAAAGAAAATCCCAGAGTTTTCCCTAAGGCACCCTTGTGTTGTCTTTGCTTTGTGTTTTAGTTAATTTTCCTGTTGGAAGTGTGGAATAGTGGGTCTGCGGCTAAGCAGCACAGAGTCCATTTTTAAATAAATAAATAAATAGCTGGCTCAATCTCCAAGGGTGTGTGTGCTCATGTGGCTGCAGAAGTTTGGTGGAGTAGTTGGGACAGAGCACACCTACATGTAAGAGTGTGGTCTGTCTTGATTACTCCATTGGCTTTCTGCAGCTCGCGATTGAGGCGCTGTACACACGGAGACATTTAATGGGGAGCTGGCATGGCAGAAGGGTATTCATAAGAAAAAAAAGGAAAGAACAGGAAAAAAGATGAGTGGAGGATAAAGAAAGGAGAGACGAAGGTAGGATGTGGAGGGAATTCGATGTGAGAGAGATACAAAAGGCAGGCAGATGAGAGGAAGTCCCTAAGGGAAGTGTGTGGCTGACACTTAGAAGCTGAAGTAGAACACTACAGCTGAGAGGTCAGGAAGGTGGAGCAATGTGGTGCTTGATGGAGTGACTCTCTGTATAAAGCTGTGAAAAAGGCAGCCATGGACCACGGGGTATGGCAGCGGGAGTTGGAGGCTTAGCGTTGTGTCTTGCTGGGGCCACAGACAGATGCAGGGGCCTGAGTCTAGGAGCAAGGTGATTCAGCATGGTGTCCTGCTGGCAGCCATGAGCTGCAGGTACCTGAACTTGGCAGAAAAGGCTGGCTGTGGCTGGACTGTCGGTTAGGCGTCGCATCAGCTTTGAGGTCCCGTTTGGGGGTAAGCTGAGGAAATGTCTGTTTTAAAGGGGAGCACCAGGGACTGTGATGTTAAAGAGAAGATTCCTTCCATGTTTTAACCTCATTTTTAGGGTATTATTTATTGGACTTGTTTTTAACCAGCATTTATTTATTGGACATTTTTGAGCACTGCACTTTTAAACACTGTTTATGGAGTTTGGTGTGTTATTTAAGTAGGCTAGGCAGTGTCCAAAGGGTCATGTGTGTGCAATTCAGTAGGGTAATAAGCAAGAACAAAGATTTAAGTGTCTTTGAAGATAGTAGTTGATGCCAGACATTCAAGCACAAATTTACAGCAGTATATAACTAAATATTTGCAGAAACCTGATCATAACACCTATTTGACCTTATTAGGCATTCCTTTTCAAAACAATGGGCATTAATATGGAGTTAATCCCCCTTTGTGGCTATAACAGCATCCACTCTTCTGTGAGGGCTTTCCACAAGATTTTGAAGTGTGTTTGTGTGAATTTTTCACTATTCAGTCAAAAGAGCATTTATGAGGTCAGGTACTGATCCCAATCAGCATTTCAATTTATCCCGAAGGTACTCTGTAGCATTGAGGTCAGGGCTCTGCGCAAGCCTATCACGTTCCTCCACACTAAACTCGTCAAAAAATGTCTTTATGGGCATGGATTTGTGAACTAAGGAACAGTCTGTTGCCACAAAGTTGGAAGTCCACAGTTGCCTAAAATGTCTCTGTATGTTGTAGCATTAACAGTACCCTTCACTGAAATGAAGGGGCTTAGCACAAACCCTGAAAAATAGCCCCAAACCTTTATTACCTCTGCTACCAGATTTTATAGTAGGCAGTATGCAGTTCAGAATATAGCATTCTCCTGGCTTCAGCCAAACCCAGATTCATCCATCTTCCACTGCCATCATTCCAGAGAACACATTTCAATTTGGTGGTATGTTTTACACCACTCAGGCCAACTCTTGGCATTGCGCATAGTGATTTAAGGTTTGTGTGCAGCTGCTCTGCCATGGAAGTCCGACGTTGCTTTCAGAGGCAGTTTGGAACTCTGTTGTGAGTGAAATAACAGAGGATAGTGACTTTTATGCATGCTGTTTGTGTTTTTCTGGTCTTCCACTTGAAAAATCTCTATTTAGTGGACAATGATAGACACTCCACTTCCAGTGTCCCATAAATTTCTATAAAAAGTTTTATTTTGGCATATTTACTGACTGTTTCTTCTCCAAGTACATGTTTATCTACAAGTACATGCTTTTGATCTGAAAGTATGGAAAACATTTTCAATGTCTATCTTAACTGCTTTATGTCTACTGGTGTTCAGGCCCTTTTTGAAGACACAAATACAGGTATGTTGAACCTATAAACACGTAACCTGCTGTGATTTCATTAGATTTCTAGTTTTCATCTAGGCTATAGTCTATCTATATTTCTGGATTTCTTATGGTTTACATTAAAATATATTGCTAATTATGTTTTCATTTTATATTCACTCAGATATAATGTATGTGTACTAAATTGGTGTTTTTTCATTTTTTGCAATTTGTTCTGGATTCATTTACAAAACCATCAATGTACAGTTACCTCATAGTTTTACTTTCTTTAGATATCAAGTTTATACATTTTTCTTGAACAATTGTAGGTATGTTGCTCATGCCAAAAATACCCCCTTGAGACAGAACTCCAACCTTAATCTGATACATAAGTGAAACTGATACTAACAGCATTATAAAAGCATGTGTTTTAAATACAACATTGGTGTTTCTATTTTTCTTTTGGTATCCTCCTGTGGCACTTGGTGCCACTGCTCTGCTGCCAAGTTGTTTGCCTGCCTACTGAAAAGTCATTCAAGATAAAGGAGCACTGGAATGATTGGGTAGAAGCGTCCTTTCATCAGATTGGCCGGCCCAGCACTGACTCAACTTTACACTGGCCAGTAGTGGGGAGGAGTTTAGTTGTCTGTGGGCTCCAGGACTCTGTGTCTGGCTGGTCGGATTCCTTTTCTACAATCTGGCCATGGATCTACAATTAACTGATGGACAGATATTGCTGTTTTTAATTTTTGTTCAGTAGTTTCTAGTTTGTTTTTGATGTATTTGAACAAATCAGTATCCTCATATGTAATAGTTCTGTATATAGTGAGTGGTATAATCTGTTCTTGCATTTTTGCTTTGAGAGTTGTTGCAGCATTTTGCGCCTGCACATGGTGAGGAGCGCTGTGCAAGAACAAAGTAGTTTGTACTGTTGTATTGTGTTTCTGAGGGAGCAATGACAGATTAGCCATCTAACTGTGTGAAGAGGATTACTGTGGTGTTTTCCGTATTGTATTTACTCCATTTTTGTCACTCATTGCATGGCCAACATAGCCTACCTGGACAGGGGTCTCTCTCTCTGAAATGCCTTTCCCAAGATTTCTTCCATTTTTTCCCTGCAAGTTTTTTTTTGGAGAGGTGGTTATTTCTTGTCTTCTTAGGGAGTCAAAGCTGGGAGATAGTCACAAAACAATGCCTGTTAAAGCCCATTGTGGCACTCCTTGTGTGATTTTGGGCCATACAAGAAGCAAATTGTAGTTGTTGTATCTGTTAATGATAATGTAGTTCCTTTCATGTACTTTCTCATTAAATGACTACACTGGCAGTCATTATTAACATACGATTACTTTTTTGTAACTGTTACTTTTTTGTGGTAAGATGTTTTGGATTTTACATTTTTATATTTTCTTTATGCTATTTAGTATAGAATTATGCCAAATAAAAGTAGATACTCTTCATAAATATAACATCTTTCAGGAACCAGATATCCTTTTGCCCACTCTTTTTCTGCATCTAAACAACCATTTATTAAAACTTATATATTTATTAGTTGTATCATATACATCATGCACCTACAACATGTTACTCATTTAAATTAATTCTATTATGTAAAATAAGGTTATAGTGGCTAATAAAAAGGCAGTGATCAGCATGAGCTCAAGCGCGTGCAGAAGGAACTCCGAGTCCAGCTCAGAGTGGCAAAGGAACAGTACAGGAGAAAGCTGGAGCAGAAGTTGCAGAATAACAGCATGAAGGAAGTGTGGGATGGGATGAAGATCATCACTGGCTGCAGCTCGAAGCGGGGTGCCACCATTGAGAGAGACGTGGAGAGAGCAAACCAGATGAACAACTTCTTTAACAGGTTTGACCACCCTAACCCACTCTCACCTTGGAGTACTGCACCCTCCACCCATCTTTCTGCTGATGCCAGCATAGGAGAGAGTTTCCCCCCACCCACAATTACAGCAGCCCAGGTAAGCAGAGAGCTGGGGAGACTTTGTGCTAACAAAGCAGTGGGTCCAGATGGAGTATCGCCACGACTGCTGAAGGCCTGTGCTCTGGAGCTGGGGAGTCCTCTACAGCACATCTTCAGCCTGAGCCTTGGAACAGGGGAGAGTTCTGAGGTTTTGGAAAACATCTTGCATCACCCCAGTCCCAAAGGTATCACGTCCTAGTGAGCTGAATGACTTCTGGCCTGTCACTGTAATGTCACATGTGCCTGAAGACCATGGAGTGGCTGCTGCTTCACCACCTGAGGCCACAGGTCTGCCACACCCTTGACCCTCTGCAGTTCGCATACCAGGAGAAGGTGGGAGTGGAGGATGCCATTATCTATATGTTACACTGATCCCTCTCCCACTTGGACAGAGGCAGTGGTGCTGTAAGAATTATGTTTCTGGACTTCCCTAGCACCTTCAACACCATCCAACCTCTGCTCCTTAGGGACAAGCTGACAGAGATGGGAGTAGATTCATACCTGGTGGCATGGATAGTGGACTATCTTACAGAAAGATCTAAGTATGTACGTCTCGGGAACTGCAGGTCTGATATTGTGGTCAGCAACACAGGAGCGCCACAGGGGACTGTACTTTCTCCGGTCCTGTTCAGCCTATATACATCGGACTTCTAATACAACTCAGAGTCCTGCCACATGCAAAAGTTCACTGACAACACTGCTATCGTGGGCTGCATCAGGAGTGGGCAGGAGGAGGAGTATAGGAACCTAATCAAGGACTTTTTTAAATGGTGGGACTCAAACCACCTACACCTGAACACCAGCAAAACCAAGGAGCTGGTGGTGGATTTTAGGAGACCGAGGCCCCTCACGGACCTGGTGATTATCAGAGGTGACTGTGTGCAGAGGGTACAGACCTATAAATACCTGGGAGAGCAGCTGGATGATAAATTGGACTGGACTGCCAATACTGATGCTCTGTGCAAGATAGGACAGAGCCGACTATACTTCCTTAGAAGGCTGGCGTCCTTCAATATCTGCAATAAGATGCTGCACATGTTCTATCAGGCGGTTGTGGCGAGTGCCCTCTTCTATGCAGTGGTGTGCTGGGGAGGCAGCATAAAGAAGAAGGACGCCTCACGCCTGGACAAACTGGTGAGGAAGGCAGGCTCTATTGTAGGCATGGAGCTGGACAGTTTGACATCTGTGGCAGAGTGACGGGCGCTGAGCAGGCTCCTGTCAATCATGAAGAATCCACTGCATCCACTAAACAGTATCATCTCCAGACAGAGGAGCAGCTTCAGCGACAGACTGCTGTCAATGTCCTGCTCCACTGACAGACTGAGGAGATCGTTCCTTACCCACACTATGCGACTCTTCAATTCCACCCGGACGGGTAAACGTTAACATTATACAAAGTTATTGTCTGTTTTACCTACATTGCTATCACTCTTTAATTCAATATTTTTTTTATCAGTATGCTGCTGCTGGAGTATGTGAATTTACCCTTGGGATTAATAAAGTATCTATCTATCTATCTATCTATCTATCTATCTATCTATCTATCTATCTATCTATCTATCTATCTATCTATCTATCTATCTATCTATCTATCTATCTATCTATCTATCTATCTATCTATCTATCTAATATGTTCAATGCAAATAAAACAAACATAAAATTGTCCTTCTTATTTAGCTGTATTTAGGTGAACTGGACAGTTGCAGCTCTAACCACTACACCACCTGAAGCTACCGTCATCTTCCACAACTTATTTTGCCCAACTTTTTTCCTCAAACCAGTTATTCAATACTGTACTCCATACTGTATAATACATGAATTAAGGCACAGTGCTGCAGTGGTTACTGCGCAGCCTCACAAGCCCAGACTTCAGGACTCAGTTCCTAATTTGGTCACAATTTATCCATGTGGCTCTCCTCTTATATTTTCTCCAAAGTCTATTTTTCCTCACATTCAAACGATTTTCTGGCTAGGGTGTATGGTGACTATAAGATGGCTCTGTATAAGCATTTTGAGTGTGCCCTAGAACAAATAGTTGTCCCTTCCAAGGCCAGTTCATGCCTTGTGCTTGATGTTGCCAGGATATGCCTAGACAGCCACAACCTTGACCAAGCTGGTTTGAGAAACAAACAAATGATATTGATATATAAAGCAGGTTTTGATGAAAAATAATGTTCCAAAAATGAAAAGGTGAGACTAGAAAGAAGTGTCAATTTAAACAGTGCTGCTTTATAAACACAGGGTGCTGAAGTGTAAGGAAGTGAACTCCAAAATTTGGATGGAAATATTCTAAAAATTAGATAACTGGCAATTCCAAACAATACCTTGCAGCACCAGAGTGCAAATGTTTTCAGATTTGTTCACAATATTTACCAAAAAATCATTGCCAATACAAAGTGGTGGCCCAGTACTTGTCACTTTTGTTTTAGAGGTCCAAGGGCCTGGCTTGAATTCATTCTTATTCTGGTCACTGTCTGTGTAAAGTTTGCATGATCTCCCCGAATCTGTGGAAATTTTTTTGACTGTTGAAAGAAAACACTACATTCATCAGTGTTTCCTTATAAAGTGTTATTTTTATACCTAATGTAGAATGTGTAAGCACCTCTTTTACAAAACAGTGTCCCCTTCACTGCAACATTGGAATTCAAATTCAGACCACAAGGTAAGTGCCCCCTGCTTGCTTCGCCAACACCACTTCCAACAACAACCCAAGCTTTGGTTGTTGGTTGGTCTCCCATCCAAACACTGGCTATGCCCAAGCATGCTTAACTACAGGTGGATAAACTGGTCTGAAGTGCATGTGGCATGGCTGCTGCACAAATGCATCGCTTTATCATTACTGGGTATGTAATTAAAACATTACGACTTTGTATTTTTCCTCAATGAAGGTGGAGCTGATACGTGATTCTGGAATGAAACACTTTTCAACCATCTGTTCATTCATTCATTCATTTTCTGTCTTTCTATGTCCAGTTCAAGGGTGTAGCAAGCCTTACCCTATTCAGGAAGTATGTTGCTGAAACAGGCTCTGGATCCCCAAATCTTGACTTGGATTAAGAGGCTCTAAGAATATGATGTTTAGGAGCAGATACATTATCATATATGATGGGTGTATTTTCAGACTACTGTCCAAATTAAATTGTTGTTGCTTGCTCTTGAAATGCAACTGACATAGAACAAATGGATTTTGGTTTTAAAATCACCTTTCATGTATGTGTATATTTTTGTATCTAGCACTTAATTTGTCTCTGTTTATGTTTGAAAGTTAGATTCTGTGTTTATTTTGCACCTCTTTTTAATACTAGATCTTTGATTATGCCCAGCTCAAGAGTATTAATACAAAATATCATTCAAGCCATGATGCAGTGAAGTAGGCAAGACACTCAGTACAAATGAATGCTGGGGTGAAGTAATGTCCAATACTCAAAATAGGAGGGATTTTCATTGAGGATAAGGAATGGTACAAGAATCTGGTAAAGGCATCATTGTAGATTACAAAGGGAATGGATTTTGACTGCAGAGTAGCTGAGCTATGTGAGTCTGAAAGGCCAGCTGACAATGGAGAGGGTCAAGTGACACTCTGTCATACACTGCAACTAGCTTAGACATTGGGAACTACATACTGAATGTTCAGATCACGACATTAAGGTTTAAGAGGTGTTCTTATTAATTAGTGTTGTTTTGCTGCAAGAGCTTAAAACAGCAAGTGCAGACAAGTCTAAATATGATGCATGGTGAGAACTGCAGGCTTCTGCCATACCACTTTTTGTGCCAACCAAACTTTAGGAAATTGTTAACGTCAATGTTCAAACTGTAAATGTTTAGACAAAACCCAAAATATTACTAAAGAATGAGTACTGCAAAATATAAAGCACCACCTCTCTATGGCATTATGCTGTATTCTTGGCCACATTGTTTTGAAGTTAATGATATTGGCAGTAATACAAAAATTGTCAATAACAAAAAGGTTAATATTTTTAGAGTACAATCATTTGGGAAATGTTGCAATCAGAAGCAATCTAAATAAGACTGAAGCCCATATCAGCAGCACTAAGAGCAAGGTAGGAATAAATTCTGGTTGTGGTGCTAATCCATTGTATGGACCACCAAAGCTTACACATACAGGGCCAAATTAGAGCACCCCAGACTGTTTGGGATGTGGATGGAAAACCACAGTGCATAGACAAAAACCCACTGAATACAGAGAGAACATACAAACTCCAGTCAGGAAATGAGTACACCAGAATTTTAAATTGATCTCTTGAAATTTTAACAGTTCATCACTCTTCGGCCATACAATGCCAAAGGTACTAGAGTAAGTTTGTCCAGGCGTGAGGCATCCTTCTTCTTTATGCTGCCTCCCCAGCACACCACCGCGTAGAAGAGGGCACTCGCTACAACCATCTGATAGAACATCTGCAGCATCTTACTGCAGATGTTGAAGGATGCCAGTCTTCTAAGGAAGTACAGGCGGCTCTGTCCTTTCTTGCACAGAGAATCAGTATTGGCAGTCCAGTCCAATTTATCGTCCAGCTGCGCTCCCAGGTATTTATAGGTCTACACCCTCTGCACACAGTCACCTCTGATGATCACGGGGTCCATGAGGGGCCTGGGTCTCCTAAAATCCACTACCAGCTCCTTGGTTTTGCTGGTGTTCAGGTGTAGGTGGTTTGAGTCGCACCATTTAACAAAGTCCTTGATTAGGTTCCTGTACTCCTCCTCCTGCCCACTCCTGATGCAGCCCACGATAGCAGTGTCATCAGCAAACTTTTGCACGTGGCAGGACTCCGAGTTATATTGGAAGTCCGATGTATATAGGCTGAACAGGACCGGAGAAAGTACAGTCCCCTGCGGCGCTCCTGTGTTGCTGACCACAATGTCAGATCTGCAATTCCCGAGACGCACATACTGAGGTCTGTTTGTAAGATAGTCCACGATCCATGCCACCAGGTATGAATCTACTCCCATCTCTGTCAGCTTGTCCCTAAGGAGCAGAGGTTGGATGGTGTTGAAGGCGCTAGAGAAGTCTAGAAACATAATTCTTACAGCGCCACTGCCTCTGTCCAAGTGGGAGAGGGATCGATGTAGCATATAGATGATGGCATCTTCCGCTCCCACCTTCTCCTGGTATGCAAACTGCAGAGGGTCGAGGGCGTGTTGGACCTGTGGCCTCAGGTGGTGAAGCAGCAGCCGCTCCATGGTCTTCATCACATGTGATGTTAGAGCGACAGGCCGGAAGTCATTCAGCTCACCAGGACGTGATACCTTTGGGACTGGGGTGATGCAAGATGTTTTCCAAAGCCTCGGGACTTTCCCCTGTTCCAGGCTCAGGTTGAAGATGCGCTGTAGAGGACCCCCCAGCTCTGATGCACAGACCTTCAGTAGTCATGGCGATACTCCATCTGGACCTGCTGCTTTGCTGGCACGAAGTTTCCTCAGCTCTCTGCTCACTTGCGCTGCTGTAATTGTGGGTGGGGATGTCTCTCCTATGTTGGTATCAGTAGAAGGATGTGTAGAGAGTGCAGTACTCCGAGGTGAGAGTGAGTTAGGGTGGTCAAACCTGTTAAAGAAGATGTTCATTTGGTTTGCTCTCTTCACGTCTCTCTCGATGGTGGTACCCCGCTTCGAGCTGCAGCCAGTGATGATCTTCATCCCATCCCACACTTCCTTCATGCTGTTGTTCTGCAACTTCTGCTCCAGCTTTCTCCTGTACTGCTGTTTTGCCGCCCTGAGCTGGACTCGGAGTTCCTTCTGCACGCGCTTGAGCTCATGCTGATCACCGTCTTTAAAGGCCCCTTTCTTCTGGTTCAAAAGGCCGTTGATGTCACTTGTAATCCATGGCTTGTTGTTAGCATAGCAGTGTACAGTTCTTACTGGAACTACAGTGTCCATACAGAAGTTGATGTAGTATAAAACCACCTAAATATTTATTAAACAGAATCACACAGATTAAGAATTCATTGACACCTACATTCATGCTTTATTAGCATTGTCTACACAATGATTGAGAAGCAAATTATGTATGAAATATGTTATTGTGCCTAATAAAGTGATAACTCCATGTACATCGAAATGTAATACAATTTCTACAACCTTCTTCATATTTATTTTGTAATGAAAGCTTCATATGTATACATGTAAGAAGAAGGCAGAATTTTTGAGGCAAGGGAGTTATTTTAGAGAATGAAACAAAGACGTTTTTAAGAAAAGTAGTTAGATTCACAGATCAGGGCACTGGAGAGCATTTAGTAAAGAGTTCTACCTTTCTTTTTCTCACAAAATGCCCCACTTTAGTGAATTTTTGTGCACAACTTAAGATTATATGTTCTTTTATTGAGAAACAAAATATAAAAAAATAATTGACAGTACTGTAAGTATAGATGAGAACTAAGCTATACAGTGAAGAACACAATGTTTTATCATACCATCTTGAGATGATTTCATGCTTTCCATCCTACATGGACTTGCATGGGAAAAAGTGGACTCACAAATAACCATGTGAAAGAATTTTTTTTCTGCATAGAGTACTATTAGAACTTTATACAAAGTAAAAGTACGATGGTAATGTTGAACTTAGAAATTGACAGAATTATAATATTCTGTAAAATGCTAACAAAATATAGATATGAAATTACGTGTGTCACAATGTAATTTTATTTTTCCATTTATGAATTAACTTTTAAGACCCTGAGATGAAAAACATTATAGTACTAATATTCTATCTTTTGTGGAGACCACAGTTTAAGAGCCTCAAGGATTATGTTTCTGATATGGCTGTGAGCAACGTGTTAGAACCACAAAGAACAACCTGTCTTTTTTCTTTTTACTCTTGAGACTTTAGTCTTCTTTTCATACTTCAGACTTCTCTTCACTCTTCAGACTATAAATACTTGTATTCTCAGATGATTCTGCACTTATGGGGTTTATGAATAAAGGGGATGAGACAGAGTATAGGAGTCAGGTGGAGAACATTGTTTTTTGGTGCACAAAAAATTTCTACTTTTTCTGCTTCATTCAGAGAGCTAAAAATGTAAAACTGACTTTCAATATTCACTTTTAATTTGGCAGGGTACTGGAGGCTGAATCTGATATCAGCAATGCATAGATGCTTTTTAAAACTATAGTATGCGGTGTATTTAGCAGCTGTTGCAGAGAAGAAATCTGGGAAAATACGAATGTGGTTATTTTCAGATATAATCTCTTTCTCTCTGACGAGGAACTAGAAGTTTTGTTTGGCTTCTACTTTGTCAAAACAGACAATAAGGCTCCTCAGTTTTGAGGCATTAACTCCATGTATAGGGGAGGCTGCTGAGACCTCGGTGTCCGATTTGAAGTACTCTCCAGTTATTTTAGAGAACAGTTCAGCTATGAATCTCACTGGGTTTGGGCTTTCACATTTTTCAGGGAGACCTTTGATTCTGATGCTGTTCCTTCTATATCTATCTTAAGCACATCAGTTTCTCAGTTTGCAGTTGGCATTCTGATTTTGCAGCTGTTGACTTTTCATCAATGGTGGATGTCGAACTATTTCAGTACAAGTTGTAAACATTTGCTTCATATCTTCAAGCTAAACTGCAAGTACACTAAATTTACTCTGTAACTTACTTGTATTTTCCTGTATTTTTTCATCAATTTTAATTTCTGTAAAGGCTGTAGTAAACTTAGTACTTAAACATTTCTCCAGGTCTTTTATATCCTGATGCTGCTTCTCATTCTTCTTGTTTAGGTCCTTTATTTCCTTCTTTCTTTACTTCTTTATATCATTTTTGTCCCCCCACCCACACCCCCAAATTTGTCAATCAGCTCCCTTTGGCTTGGAAGGTATGTTTTGGTTTTCTCCGAGAGCCGTAAGCAAAGTTGTGAGTGCCCCTGCAGTTGACAGCAAAGATGAAAGGACCATTCTCAGATCCTATAATCCTCCTGGAATTGACAAATCCTCCTTGCCTCTTGTACACCACTCCTTTAGTGGGCAAGTAATTTTGCTCTGGACATGCTCTGTCAGAGGACTGGGACTTTTTGAAGTGTGGTCTGCCTCACTAGTGGAGGCAAAATGGGGGGAACGTTTGAGGGGAAGAAAGAGAGCTTTGCTATTTCTGTTTATCCTTTCTACCCCAATAACCATTAATGCCAACACAACAAGAAGCCTCATGGCCATAATACCTGGCAATAATATGAAATCTAGGTCAAGGCTATCATATATAAAAATGTACCGCCTTAACTTAAGACTACAAAATGTCAACAAAAGTTCAAAGCAATGTCTCTATGATCAAACAGTCAACTTTATGAGCTGGAATGCCAAATGACTCAATCATGAATTAAAGAGAAAGAAAGTATTCACTCACTTAACAGGTTTAAATGCCAAGACTTACATAATAAGTTAGGATCAGTTTCAGTTGCAAAGGGATTGGATCCTCAGAGACAATAGGACATGATGCAGAGACACGACTGCCGTGTCTGTTGAGGGTTGCTTGTACATCACTGAGGCAACTGTAGATTCACAGCAACAGAGAAACAACTACAAGCTGACAGGGGCCATGCGCAAATTGCTGGTCGCCTGATGGGTGATGCAGAGAACATTATAACTGCCTGTTTCCTGTCTGTGTTTAGTAGAATGGTAGATCCCGCTACAATAAATAACCTTGCTGTTCCTGTTTCGAGTTGGATATTGCTGGTTTTACTAAAGTACAGAGACTCACCCTCATCTTTAGGGAGCAAGACATCGGCTCACACCTCACAATAGGAAAGGCAGGTTTTGTGATCAGAATTTAACCTCTTGACTACTAAAGAACTGTCTGCACTTAAATATTAGCAAAACCAAGGAAGTGGTTATTGAGTTTCACCTCACCAAAGAGCCTCTATGTCTGGTGACTGTTCAAGGACTGGATGTAGAGATGGTGCACTCCTACAAGTAGTTGAAAGTCAGCATCAATGACAGGTTGAACTGGTATCATAATGCAGAGGAGATATTTAAGAAAGGGCAGAGCAGGCTCTGTTTTCTTAGAAGACTGCATTGCTTTAATGTGGGAGCGACATTCTTCACAGTTTCTACAATTCAGAGATGGCCAGTTTTGTTCGCTGTGGTGTGCTGGTCTGGTAATATAACTTCAACAGAGGCCCAGCAGGCTCAGTTATGTGACACACTCTGGACCCCCAGAGGTAATAGCAAATGAGAGAATTAAAACAAAGCTGAGTACTTTCAGCTAAAAAATCATTCAGTATCTATCTATCTATCTATCTATCTATCTATCTATCTATCTATCTATCTATCTATCTATCTATCTATCTATCTATCTATCTATCTATCTATCTATGTCAATGACGTGACTTGGAATTAACTTACTACTGTTGGCTTTAAGCATTGCCCCTCATGAATAGCTAAAGCCAAAATATTTTAAATGTCGTTTTCTACTAAGGTAAGAAGGTGTTTGTAAATTATGTGATACATAATTTGTAATTGAATGAATAAAGTAAAGATCCATACATCCATTGACCCACTATTTCTGTTGAATTCCATTTCAGAACTGTGAAAATGGTCCAACGTTGAATGGAGGATTGTTCATAAGATTGCATACACACACACACACAACCATGTTGAAACAATTTGGTTTGCCATGGTGGCGGAGAAGGTAACACTGCCACTTCACAAATCTAGCATTCTGGATTTTCATCCCACATGAAGATGCTGTCAAAGTGGAGTTTCCATTGTCTCCCCATGTTTACATGAGCTTTCCTCCAGGTATGCTTGTTTTCCCTCGCCTCTTCCAAGACACGCATGTTAGATTAAACTGTAATTTCAAACAAAGCACTCTGTGATTGGGCTCTGTAATGGACTGGTACTCTATCCAATTTTGGTTGGTGCCTTTTGTATCCAGTGTTGCAGGGGAGTGCTCTGGACTCCTATGACTTTAAGTAAGTGTTTCAGAATTTTATGGAAGTTCTTTTAGAGAAGGAAGGAAGAAAAAAATATCATTGTGTTTTATTGAAGAATGATCGAGAAACATATATTCAGAACATGACTTACATGTATTATCTCCTCTTGATCCATAACATAGCATGAGCAACCCTCATCTTGGTTACACACTTATGTAATATGCAATACCTAAAAAGGTGCACAGACTTTATCCCGTAGATCAAAATTTACTTTATAAGCTTGAAGTAATGGAAGTTTTGTCTTAGATGTGTACAATATAAACTAAAACCGTTCTTGTTGCTTTGAGATATTTATCCATTCCATATGACAATAGGACTAAATTTTCATAAAATTTAAAGTGCATTCTCTTGCAGTGCCTTTTCTATGAAATACAATACAAAGAGATACTCTATTACATATATGAAATTTTCTACATATAACCGTTTCATAATCACAGAATTTGTGAAATGCTATTAAGCTATAACAATCAATTTCCTTTTTGATTCACATTTTTGAATGCAAGGTTTGGGATCGGAAACATATCTATGCACATTGTGCAAAATTCTGTAACCAGTTATGAATGAGATGAAAGCATTATTCAGAGCACACTCACACATATACAAACACACACATTCATACCAATTCCATTTAGAGCTACTAACTACCCAACCTATATGTCTTTGAAAAACTGGTGAAAACCTGAGCATTCCGAAGAAACACGTGTGGACACAGAGTGAATTTGCAACTTCGAAACAGATAAGTGAACCAACAGATTATTAAACTGAGGTCACTGGAATGAAGAGGCATTAACCACTGAGCCTCCTTAAGTTGTTAACATTAGTCAATCCATTTTTAAAATGTTCAATCCAGTTTTAAAATGTTCCTTTATATTACAGTATGTGCTTATGTATATCTTAAAAATATAAAATAACAATAATTTTTAACCAAATATTTCCTGTTAAATAATTTCTATAAAAATATACTTGGCTGTAAATTACTATCAGCACTACATTCCAGTCCACCAGTGAATATTCAAAAATCTATTATAGAACAAGTTAAAGTTGCAGCAGTCAGTTGAGTTACAGGATTATGCAATGAGTGTGATTAAAAAGATTATTAGGGCCACAGGAGTAGCTATTTGGAAGTCAATATATATTGGAAAACAGGAACCCATGATTAAAATCTTGGGCTAGTTGCAAGTTTTTTAGAAAGACTCAGAATCCTGGCATATTATATCTTGACATGTTATTATAACTTTAAGGATTTGGAATCTCATAATAATTGTTAGCTGTTTCCAAAAACACTGAGAAGTCTTTCACTCAGTGAACACACTAGGGGGCCAGTGGTGTTTAGAATGTGCCAAACCCCCTGATGCTTTGAAGTTTCAATTGTAGAGTATCAATTAGTTTAACTGTAAGTCTAATTTAAGGTAAGCTGGTATTATAAATAGCAATTCTCTGCCAAAGAAATGTATTATACACATTCACCATTTACTTAAAGGATTGTTGCAGATTTTACTTAAGAATGATGTGATGTTTTTAGTGGTGTATCAGTGTGCACTATGTAAGTTGCCTTAAGTTCCACATTATTTCCTCAGATAATTACTTAGCTTCCTGTTTACAAACCACCCTAAAGTAAACACAGCTGTCCATAGGGACTAAGCAGGAAGAGGCATCGTGAGGGTGAAAAAAAACCCGCTTTCAGTGTGTTTAAACCATTAGTCATTCAACCAAAGAAACAAAGTGAAGCAATTTTGAAAACAAGGACAGTTTATAAAACTCACCTACATATGAAAAACTCTGTGTACATCTAAAAAATAAGGCATTAATATTTTACACTCACAAGAGGGAATTTAATTATTTTTCTATATTTTCATATGGAATATGAATATCTCATATTTAGATGTGATATGGGAATATATTTAATTCTGCATCATCTAACCATGTACTGCTTTCTTTAATTTACGGAAGCACAAAAGAATTCACATTATGTGTTTGACAAACCGCACTCTTTTTCAATTTACAATAATTATCATTAAATTAATTTAAATGATAATTTTTGTGTTTCCCTTAATCTATTTTCTTCAAAATATTCTAACAATGCATTTATTATTAATCAATGCATTCTTACAGTTATAAAAACTTTTTTTATTCAGATAAAATAAAAATAAAATTAGAATATGAATTTTTCTTTGTACAGTATATCTGTCCAAGAGTTCCCCTCGGTTATTTAGCGAGATACCTTAAAAAGTTAGTAAAGCACATACACTAGATGTTGTTCACCAAAGTCAGCTTAACCATTTTTAGTGTGCTAATCAAGCACCTCAAACAGTTCCTCACTCATCCTTTCTTATTTTCAGATGTATCAGTTTGCTCCAGCTACTCTTACATTCTGGGAAAGAGGCAAAAAGGGAATTAGTAAATTTTAAGAACTCAATGGGCCCCAGAGGATTTCTTTTTAGGCTTGGGATGGAAGTACGTCACCAGGTAGATGCCCCGAGACACCCCAGAAGACAAGGCTGGATGTGCAGAGAAGCTCAGAATGTCAGAGAGAAAATGACAGGATTGCTCCTCCAGTAATGAAATCTTTGGATCCCGGGGAATATAAAAGAGTCCATAGAAACAGGACGGATAATTCTTCTTAGTTCTTTGAAAGGAGCAGAGCCCTACCTGAGAGGCAGCTTCTGACAAATCCATCACAAATCCATATCCGCCTGCTAGGCAAAAGATCTACTAGAGAGCTGCTTACTTCAGTAATTTAGCTCGAAAATAAAAATAATCCACTATGCCTGGGTGATGACACAGTGACCAGTGCTTAGTGCTATTGCCTGATGTATACAGTGTTCTAGGTTTAAATCTCATTCACAGTTGGTGTGTGTGGGTTTCCCACTAAGTACTCACATCCCCAAAGACATGAAGATTAGGTTAACTGACAGATTAGCCATGACAGGACTGTTTCCTTCCTTGAATACAGTACTGCCAGGATACTCACTCTAGCAGGAGTTTGACTCATTTTTGGATTGTTCACATACAATGCAAAAAGCACCTGCTGTGACTGCATTTATGTCTTATCTGCTTGTTCATCACCATGTCTTAATGAACATTCATATGAAACAATTTGGCTTCCACTGTATTAATTTTGTTGAAATTTGGCACACTTACTTTTAAACGAAATGTTATGAATTTTCTGTTTTTATTAAGATGTATTGAATAAAGCATGCTGTACTACGATTTGAAATTTCAAAATCTCCCATTGAAAATTATTGGCATATATTTGAACTCATCTGTCTTAAAACAAAAGAAACATTCTTTTTGAAGTATGTTATGAATTAGTAAACTGTTTCAAATTTGTCTTGAGAGATGTCACTTTAACATATATTTTGTATCATTTCCTCTTTTACTCATCCGACAGCAAACACAAGTTAGTCAAAGCCTGGAGATGCAAGAATCTGCACAATTAGCTTGTATTCCAGCTCACTTCTCAGGTAAACATTACTCTGTAAGCACAGAGTGAAGAAATATGTACTCAGTATTTAAAGTATGTTACAGTAATAACTTCACGACTGCATGTGACAGTGCAGGTCTGCTCCTTACTGCCTCTTTGCTTTTGGGAGCCTTTAAAGCCACTATCAGTACTGTAACTGAAATGAGTGTGGCAAATGAGGACAAAACACACCAAGCAAGGGGATGATGAAAAGTGCAAGTGCTTTTACTATAAAAAACAAACAAAATCAAATAGGATCCAAAGTGCAGTGCTCACAAAAATTCAATAAATAACCCATATAGTGAGTGTATAGTGGAGGTTAAAATCCAATAAATAAGTAATCCATTAAAACGAGGTTAAAATTCTCATCCCCGGCGCTTCCCTTTTAAAACCGATGCCTCTCTGGTTTACCCTGCTCAAACACTGCAGCACAGGGTGACATCTACCAACAGGTGCAGACATCCTTCAAAACTGGTTTGTGTCCCTGCCGCCCAGTCCACAGCATTTTATGGAGAGACACTTGACCCTGCTCCCGCATCCACCACTGCCAATCCAGGCTCCACCCAATGAAAGTGTGCTGTCCTCCCATTACTGCTAGTCACAGGCTCCACCCAGCAAGAGGATCCTCCTGAGCATAATGATCACTGCTGCTCCTGGCTGCTCAGCAGGAGTGATCCTCGTGCCCTCTCATAAGTGCTGGCCACATGCTACTTCCTGGGGCACCATTCCCGTCTGCCTGTTTCCACTCTAAGCATCAACCTGCTGCTGCACCTGCCTTTCACTGTGTCCTTTAACCTCCACTCTCTTTTGTTCCATTTATCTTTTCTCTTATTGCTCCCCTTTACAGGCTAGGAAGCTGTTGCAGGTGCGATCGCCTGATTGCTGTCCAGGGCTGATAATAAAGCAATCAAAATTCCGGAAGGCAACACATGGACAGCTGACTACCTTGCACCAACCCGGAGATGGAGCGTCTTCAGCAGACTGCTCGCACCCCCAGCGCGAGCACATTCATTATTAATTTAAATGGCCAGTCGGCCAGAGCCGTGGACCCGCTATAACACACTGCATTATTTGCACATTATAGTTCCCTTATGCTATAATTCTTTGGCAAAGCTCTAAGTCTGCTCTTCATCACTGTCCAAAACAGCTGACAGTTTTACAGATTTTAACTTTTCTTGTATATCTTTCAAAAATGTTATGCTTAAGAAATTTGAATTACAGTTACTTTTTGACCTTCCACAACCAACAACTTACAAAAGGCCACAAAAGCATGAAATTTTGACATCACTTGAATTGGAATCTGCTCTCTATGTGATAACTGATGCATTGAACCAGCTAAAAAATGTAAAATACTCCAACTTGCAAAGTCCCTGAACACACCTGAATGTCACACCATACGTACATTTTCTAATTTGTTGTGAATAGGTTTATTCTACTTTTAGGGTGCTGGGGAGGAGAAAGTCTATTTCAGAATTTACAAGAACAAAACAATAGCCAAACCTTGACAAGATACCAGTCCAATAAAAGACAAACTCATTCAATTATACCCAAATTCTTACACAAGGCTAGCTTGGGGTTGCTTAATAACCTAGCACAGACTTATTTTTGATTAGGGAGGAAAACACTAGCATTTGTCTTTGGCAGCAGTTATGATCAGTAATATTCAGTGTGTCACTGTGGTCTGTGTATTTAAAAAGCTTTGAACTCACATAAGTAGTCTGCTTATAAATTATTATTCTTTTATATACTCAATATTTTTTCTTTATATTTATTTTAATTATCACTATATTACATTCCTTCATTTTCTTTTCATTATACAGTTTCAGCAGCACCCAGTGTTGCCAAAGTAAGCAATTTTAAATGTTACAAACCATAAAGTTCCTTAACAAGTCCCAAAGAATACTCAAAATGCTTCCTAGAGATTGTAAAAACATCAAAACCCAGATAGTTACTCAAAAGGTAATGCTGAATCTTTATACATAAAAATATATATTTTTCAAAATGTTCTACTTAACACAGAGGTGCCCACCTCCAGTCTTGGAGGGCTGCAGTGGCTACATGTTTTCATTCTAACCATCTTTTTAATTAGCAACCACTTTTTGCTGCTAATTAGCTACTTTTGCCTTAAATTAGTAGTCAAACAATAATGAGACACAAAACAAACTACCACATGACCAGCTCACCTGTGCCTATCATACAGTATTATACCAGAAAATAAAGAAAGCTGAAGATCACAGTAAGGTTGATCTCTCAGGTCACCAAAACGTTTTGACAGTGTTCTAATAAAAAAACAGAAAATCAACAGTTTTGGAAATGTCTGCTGTGGCAGAATAAGAGCACCAACAAGCCATGGAATTAAATAACGGGTTCAATTAACAGCAAGAATTGACTTCTCATTAAGTAACTATTTGGTTGGAGTTTGAATTCCCAATTTAGGTGGTCATCTGTTGGCTTGCTTCACATCTCATTTCTGTTTTGCTGCCATTTAATGATTAAAACAATCAATTCAGAGGAATTAATCCTTAAAAACAGGGCTATTAAAATGAAGGGAAAAGGCGTTAATTAGCAGTGAAAACTGGTCACTGATTAGGAAAAGGGTTAGAATGAAACCTATGGCCACTGCAGCCTTCCAGGTTCAGAGTTGGACATCCTTGATAACAAAAATAAGCATAGAGAAGCACAAAGGGCAACATGTTTCAATATGAAATCCAAGAATGGTCAAAAACAGGGTATAGTGATCAAAAATCCAGTAATTCACAAAAAACACAGAACAATCAAATGAGGATCTCAGCACGACAAGCACATTCACAATGAACCACAAAAGACTTTGGGTTTTCCTCTGCCTTTAAAGGGCTGAGGGCAGTCCCTTTGACAGTGACAAGCAGGTTTCCCTGCCTCCTAAGGGACTACCCACAAAACATGAGGCACATACAAAATATGCTTAGACTTAAAGAGTCTAAATTATCAACAATGTTAACATAAACAATGAACAGCATAGACATAAAGTTGATGTTTCAACCCCAGCCAGGGGAGAAACCCTGGCTAAAACCATAATATTAAGGCAGAACTCAAAATCCTGGAAAAGGTACTGTCTTTAAATCTCACCACAATAAAACTAATATCCTCACCAAAGATACCTCTGGAGTCAAAGTTCTGGGCTCCAAAGTAGTCTTTTGTCACTTCCTGACAAAGTGAGATATATGTGTAAAATTCTGTTGAAATTCGGCCGAGGGTGTGGAGATATATAAAACACAAACACACATACTCACACATTGAGCTTTATATATTCCATTATTGCTTTTTGCTTTCATTGTTGTGCTATATGTATGTGAGAAAACATTCTTTGTCACAACCTAGAGAAACAACAAAAAAAGTATTGTGTTTCTGGGGAGTTCTATCAGATTGGCTGGTGATACTCCTATTTAGACACTTATTAATTTATTATACCAAAACAATATTATCTTAAAGTTTCAAAAAGTGCTACCACTCCTAGACATTTGAGACCTTATATACACAAGATTACCACAGCTACTGACCGGTTCAACCCCGGAACTTTACATTTTTTAGCATTCAGTAATCTTCCCAACTCTAAACTTCTGCATGTTTTGACAGAAGCTGGTGACGATAACGTCTGGAGCCCTAAACTCACCTCAGTGAAAAACAGCGTTCATCTTTGTCGACTTTTATTGTGGGTTTACCAACTGAGTCTGATTGTAGATTATATTGAATGTTTCATCAATAAAAAATATAAACAACAACAACATTTATTTATATAGCACATTTTCATACAAAAAGTAGCTCAAAGTGCTTTACATAATGAAGAAAAGAAAAATAAAAGACAAAATACAAAATTAAAATAAGACAACATTAGTTAACATAGAAAAGGAGTAAGGTCCGATGGCCAGAGTGGACAGAAAAAACAAAAAAAAACTCCAGAAAGCTGGAGAAAAAAATAAAATCTGTAGGGGTTCCAGGCCACGAGATCGTCCAGTCCACTCTGGGCATTCTACCTAACATAAATGAAATAGTCCTCTTTGTAGTTAGGGTTCTCACGGTGTCACTTGATGGTGATGGTCATACAGACTTCTGGCATTTAATCCATCCATCATTGTTGGAACATCATGGTGCTTTGGGCAGATGGTGGTGGCGCACCGCCAAAAGGACACCGGAAAAGGAAACAGAAGAGAGAGTAGGAGTTAGTACAGATTTTGAATGAATAGTTACTATAATGAATTGGATATACAGAGTATCAGGATTAAATTACAGTGAAGTTATGAGAAGGCCATATTAAAGTAATGTGTTTTCAGCAGTTTTTTAAAGTGCTCCACTGTATTAGCCTGGCGAATTCCTACTGGCAGGCTATTCCAGATTTTAGGTGCATAACATAATCATAATAAAATGATTTTTTTCATAAAGTCATAATGTTGTTATTGTGTTTTAATTATTTTTTTGTTGTAGTGGTGGTTATTTTACCACTGTAGTGGAAACAAGATGGCACTGTAAGTGGAATGACCTTCCCACAGTGTGATTCCCATCATTAAATCTGGTCTTTTCATGGAGCGAGCACTCCCGGTAGACACACATAGAGAAAATCCACACAGACCGTAAATTAGTCATGATTTGAACTAACTACCTTGAAGCTGTGAGACAGTACCACTAACACTATGTCACCTCCAAGTGGAGTTAAGATATAATTCAGCATGAAAGCCAAATTTCTACCAGATCCAAAAGATACTTACGCAAATCTGTATAGATCAAGCATCATCAAGCAGTAATATTACTAATTGTTTTATGAAAATAAATTGTGTAAATGAACCTAATGATCCACACATTCTAAATGTGTGGATATTTGACTTTTTTTTCATTAATTTAAATGTGTGGTTTTGAAGACATTAATGTTCAACCACTCCTCTGATAGGTATGCCATTTTTTTTACAAATTATACAGCTATTCGTTCTTTTTTAAAGAAAACCAATAAAACCCATTAGCAGTGATTATCAGGCTATAATATAAACTGCCTTCCACATCAGCAACACAGGCTTACATCTAAAAAGGAGCATTATTGTGACTCTGGATCACATTGGCATTGAAAACCAAAACCGGAAGCCACAGCAGTAAAAACAAAATGTGCTCCTTGGATATTCGATATCAGAAAAGAAGGCAATGGTAATATAATTAGCTTAAGATATCTGAGTAATTATATTACAGTCTTTTTCTTTTGTGCTATCTGATATCTGAGGAACAAGTTTACTTTTGGCTTTATTTATAAGGGCTCTACTGTTATTCCATCTTTTTGTTTCCAGCTTTTTAAAGTAGTTTTATAGCCTGCTTCTTTACATTTGACACTGAGTATTCACATTTTGGTTTACATTACAGTACCCTGCTTTGTGTGTTTTAGTAGAGCCCTTACTACATGTTGTGTAGAGAAAAGCCAAGCATAATGACACCTTTTATTGGCTAACTAAAATGATTACAATATGCAAGCTTTCGAGGCAACTCAGGCCCCTTCTTCGAAAGCTTGCATATTGAAATCTTTTTAGTTAGCCAATAAAAGGTGTAATTTTGCTTGGCATTTCTCTACATTCATAATGGCTAACACGGTACAACACCCTAGTACTACATGTTGTGTATGAAGGGAATCATGGCTGTTAATTTAAACTGATTGAGTTTGCATCATCCCTATGTTTGAGAGTAAAGAAAACTAAGTTAAATGATTGTTAGTATGCTGTGTAACATTACATATATTAGCAAAATGGCAAAATTAATACATCTGCTACTTTGAACTGAATTTAATAATGAAGAATTAACAATCTTTGGATCTATCTTCCAACTTCCTTCAACTGGCCTGTATATCATTAATGAGTGAGAGAAAGGTACAAGGCAGAATGAAGAAAAAAACACCTACCAGCACCTACTCCACTTGTCTCTTATCAAAAATTAACCATCTCCTCAAACTACATCTCCTCCTATATGTACTCCTTAAAATAATGCACCCTTCTGCTGCCAATGAAGGATATGTTACATTGTAAGACAGTAGTCATGAGACCTTTACTGTCAAAGAGAAGAAACAAGTCATCCTAAGGGTGTTTGAAAGATCTAGGCTTTAGAAAATTACATACAGTGCTTAGTGCTCAAAAGATCATGGACAAGAAGTGTTGTTTGAGAGAATCATAGCTTGGTAACCCTATAGCCACCTAGATCCACAAAAGACCCCAATCATCTTTACTAATTCCCAAAAAAGATTTTTAATTTCTGAGATGTGTACATTGGTGGTATTTCTTAATTAAGGGCCAGTGAGGCACAGGCCTACCAAATGTTGTGCAAAAAACAAAACACTGTCTTCTTAAGCACTTTTTGGGGCTGATTAGCATCTACATCTTCACCTACTGCTAAGGAACACCATATGAAGATAATACATTTGATAAAGCCACCAAGGGGTCTATACATGTGTTCCTTCCGCTTTGTGGTAAAGGAAACAACACTATGATGCCACTGTTTCAAAGAAGTACACAGTCCTGATGTGCAAAAAGAAAAGATACATAGATCTTTTTTTTTCAATTGTTTGCTAGCCTTCATATGATGGTTAATGTTGCTACCTGACAGTTCATGAGTCTTATGTTTCAGAAGTCACTACAGTGTGTAATATGTGTGTTCTTTCTGTTTATTGTGGTTTATTAATTTTCACCTCAAATCCTTTTGACTCTAAATTTCATGTGTTGCTGTTTCAATTTAAGCAGTTCATAGTGTGGTGTGATGGGTGATTTTATGTGCTATATAGCATAAGCTTAGCCTAGATATAACTGCATGCAACTGCAAATAGAAAGGCTTAATCATTATGTCAAGAGTTTCTACTTTCTGTCTATTTGCTAGGCAAGGTTGTATTTGTTTACTATTTTGAAACAACCACACAAAACACAACAAAAAGAGAGCACGCCTTGAAATGCCCTAAACAAGATCAATACTCCTCTGAACTGGAAACTGACATCAGGTCTCATCCCATGCAGCCAGACCCTGCTTTGGCCTGCATGGGAACAAAATTGAACCAGACTTTTAAAGTTCAAAAATACCACAAAAGTGCCCTTTAGAGAAGAAAGGATTACCATAAATTTCTGGTATGTAGGAAAAAATGCTAAAGTGTTCCTTCAGTTGTCAGAATTTAATAAAGTGTGGTGTAGTGGTTAAGGATTTGGACTTCAAGCACTGAGGTTGTGGGTTCAGATCCCACTACTATCATTGTGTGACCATAAGCAAGTCACTAGACCTGCCTATATTCCAATCTGAAAACAAAAGAAATGGAACCAGTTGTATCATAAATGTCGTAAATCACCTTGGATAATTGTGTCAGCCAAAAATGTAATGTTATGTTGCTTGGATTAAATAGGCTAAATATGTCAAATAAAGGAATGTTATCACAAAAAAGTGAAAAAAGAGTAGAAAATATAGTCAAAAAATGGTTTGCATAAAAAGTCAACCCAAACTTACCAATGCCAAATGCTAATTTTTACTCAACACCAAAAAACAGAAAATTCACACAACTACTTCCAATTATCCAAACTTCTGAACTCTCTGTGCTGGTCTGATATCCCTGATTCACTGTCTCAGATAAATAGGCAGTCAGCTGACCATCATGATAGCTCCACCACCTGATACTCAGTCGTAAGGGATCAGGACACATAACTGAACAGTAACATAATCTGCTTTCATTGGAGTATACATTTGAATCTGGGGGCTCTCATCCTGTGGTTTACACGTGTTTTGTTCTGCCTAAGTGTATCAAGGTACGAATCAGCTGAACCTCTCCTATTTAATTCAACAACAATAGCCAATACTGTATATCTACCTGGACAGCAGGTGATTGCAAGGTTCTTGGTTTACTTAGTGTTTAAATCTACATTACTGTATTTTGTCAGATGATGATGATGATGTCAGAGGGTAATGTATTATATGGTAGTTATTTTAATGTTAACACTTGAGATGTTGACAATACAAATAGAAAATGATGTTATTACCCATCAGAATTTTCATAACAAAACTTTACTGGTGAACAACAGTATAAAGGGACAGTGTCTGTTTAATTACAGAGATTTGTGTTTAACCGTTTTAAAAGAAAGATACAGACACATACATTTCAGTTCAGTGTAAGGGTCATAAAATAAATCTACGTGATATTTTAGAACTTTGCTGTTCTTCAGTATTACTGTCATTACACTTAGTACTGTTTTTTTTTTTTCAATTGATTATATTTACTGTCTTCCACAGTTAGAGGGGTCAGTCTTTTTGATTTGCTTCATGATACTAACTCTGGTGCCTCACCCTTTCTTTTTTGCAATCTGCCTTCTCCTTTATTTATCAAATGACTTCGTCATTTCAAAATGAATGTAGCTTTTTAGCCAGAATTATACAGAAATTTAAATTACAAACTTATAATGAGATAAAATGGCAAGTTTCATCACATGTGAAGTATATGGGAGACTTTAAACTTTCCAGATACAGATGACACTGGCCATAATTTCTGATTGGCTAAACACTCACAGAATAAATTGCAGTCAAAGATGCAAGTCTGTAAATTAACATTAAAAACAGCATATGTGACAATATCTCATTGATAAATGTAGTTTCCTACATTGTTAATGTATTTTACTGGGGTGGAGAATTCACTCAATGTTATAAAGGCCATTAAACAAATATAACATTTGATTAGTACAACAGCAACATTTCCAGTAGGTTATTGTATGCTGCTGTTCTTTTGCTATTTTGTTATTTTACCAACAAGCTGCTTGTTAACAAGAATATCCATCCATCCATTATCCAACCCGCTATATCCTAACTACAGGGTCACGGGGGTCTGCTGGAGCCAATCCCAGCAAGCACAGGTCGCAAGGCAGGAAACAAACCCCGAGCAGGGCGCCAGCCCACTGCAGGGCACACACACACACCCACACACCAAGCACACACCAAGGACAATGCTGGCTGCCTATTTCCTTTCAGGCATTTTACTTTTTCAAGCACAGATGCTAAAATCAATAAATAAAACTTTATCACTTCTAATAAAATAACAGAGTCTACTTTTAGGTCAATATCTGTTGAATTCTAAGTTTCCCAAGCATTCTTAAGTCTCATTCCATGGATAGATAGCATGTCAAAATAGTGGTGACACCAGGTGTCACAGCAGGGTATCAGGAAGAGAATTAGAATTGAGGGTCAGTAACAGTTCATAGTGATCTCCAAGCTTGTATCCTGGTGCATATAACTAAGAAACATAACAGCATAATCAACACCTCTAAAATCATGTTAAAGATGAACTGCTTCAGTCTTGCAACCCCTAAATTAAAAATGGTGGGTGACAAGACACTCTTTACACCAGCATGTAGATCATTCCAGAATTTGTTGACCATGTAACTAAAAGCTCTGCTTCCTACACTTTTACCTACCATTGGAATTTTTATAAGACTATTATGTTCTAACTGTAATGTGCACTCTGGGGCAAATGCATGGATATGTCTCTTTTTAATCTTTTATTGAATTTATTAAAAGCATGTAACATTCCATACAATCAAGTCAAAACTTAATAAAACTAAATTCAAGGAAGGCCAACAGCCAGAGTAAAACAATTGAGAGTAGTAAAGAGAGGAAGGAGTCTTTTCCCCCAATATAAAAGCTTATATTAAAATATTATTGATTAGGTCCTGCCAGGTTTTAAAAAAGTTTTGAACAGATCCTCTAAGCGAGAATTTGATTGTTTCCAGTTTCAAGTAGTATATAACATCAGTTACCCACTGATGTAAAAGAGGTGGGTTAGGATTCTTCCACTTGTGCAAAATAAGTCCATATGTTAATAGTGAAGTAAAGGCAATTACAGTTTGTTTGTCCTTCTCCACTTTAAGCCCATCTGGGAGTACACCAAACACAGCTGTTAATGGTTTAGGCGTGATTGTGACACATAGGCTGTCTGATAGGCATTTCAAATTTTTTGTCTAGAAAGATTTTAATTTGGTACTTGCCCAAAACATATGGCCTAATGAAGCTGGAGCTTGGAGCTTGATTGCAACGTTCACATGTTCAGTCTTGCCCTGGAAACATTTTGGACAATTTTAAGCAAGATAGATGTGCTTGATAAAAGATTTTGAGCTGAATAATTGAATGCATTGCATGTATGGAGCTCGAGTGAATTCTGTGTATGGCTGCCTTCCACTCTGTTTCTGAAATGCTGAGTAAGAGATCCTTTTCCTACTGTACTCTGGGATCTATAAAAGGAATGGACTTTAAAATGTTTTTAATATATTATAGAAGACTGATCAATATCTCTTCTGGAATAGAAATAGGTGGGAGGTGAGGAAAATTACGCAGATTTCGTTTAGTATAGTTTCTAATTTGGAGATAGTGAAAAAATTGTGTTGATGGGAAACTAAATTTGGAGTGTAATTGTTCATTGGATGCAAAGACATTATTTATATATAAATCTTTAAATTATTTAGTCCAATTCTTTCTCCAAACATTAAAAACTGGGTAAGTTCGAGAGAGTGGAAAAAGGTGGTTATCATGTAGGGGTGCCACCTGTTCTCTAAAATGTTCTCTAACTTAAAGTGCTTCCTATGTTGGTTCCATATTCTGAGTGAATGAAGGACAATTGGGGTGTTAGTATATTGATGATATCTTGTATTTACTGGTGTACAAATCAAGGAATATAAAGAAGTACTGCAAGATTTCATTTCTATTGCAGACCAAGCTAGCGTGTGTTCATCTATTTCTTTCAATGTCCAGGTTTTTATAGCTTGTATGTTTGCCGCCCAGTAGTAAAACTGAAAATTGGGTAGAGCCATGCCAACTTCTGATTTAGGTCATTGTAAGCTTGCCCTTTTAATGTGTGGATTTTTCAAATTCCAAATAAATGAGGTTATGATTGAATCTAATTTCTTAAAAAAAGATTTGTTAATGTATATGGGGATGTTTTGAAATAAGAACAGGAGCTTAGGGAGGATATTCATCTTGACAATGTTAATTCTCTCTGCTAAAATTAAGATGGAGGGTAGACCATTTTTGCACATCTTGTTTAATTTTGTCCATACAAACAGCAAAATTTTGTTGAAAAAGAGCTTTATATTTATTTGTGATGTTGACCCTTAGGTATTTAAACTGATCTGCAATGATAAAAGGGAAGGTGCCTAATCTAGTGTTGCTTGCTAGAGAATTCACTGGAAAAAGCACACTTTTGTTCAAATTAATTTTGAGTCCAGATAGCTTTTGAAATTCTACTAGTACATTTAGGGCTGCAGGCACAGAATTTTATGGGTCTGATAAATACAGTACCATATCATCTACATATAATCACATTATCTACTCAATTCCTTCTCTGAAAAACCCCTTTACCTCTAATACATTTCGAAAATGACTAACCAACGGCAATTGCAAATAGCAGAGGTGACAAGGGGCATCCTTGTCTAGTACTGCGTTCTAGTTTGAAGTAGTCTGAAATAATGTTGTTAATACAAACTGAAGCTTCTGGACTGCTATACAGTAGTTTAATCTACACACATATGTTCTGGCCAAAACCAAATTTATGCAAAGTGGTGAACAGGTAATTCCATGCAACCATATCAAATGCTTTTTCTGCATCCAAAGTGTGTTAGACTTTATGGGTGAATATATTACATTAAATAAGCATCAGAGATTGGAAGCCAAATGTCTACCTTTAATAAATCTGGTTTGATCTTGTTATATTACTGAAGGGACCACTTTCTCAGTCCTTCTAGCTAGAGATTTAGAGAGTATCTTAACATCATTATTCAGAAGTGAGATTGGTCTGTATGATGCATATTGTAATAAATCCTTATCTTTCTTATTTTTCTTAGGAAAAACGGCAATTAATGCTTGGCAAAAAGTTTGACGTAGAAGTGTTTTGTCTCTGGCTTCTATAAATGTTGCTAATAAGAGGGGAGCTAACTTAACTGAATTTTTTTATAAAATTCAGGAGTGTAACCTCCAGGACCTGGTGCTTTCTCACTCTGAAGTGAGTTTATAGCATCTAGTAATTCTGATAGTGTCAGAGGTTTATCTGTAGTAGCTGTGGTATCCATAATGTATCAAAAATGCATTAGATTATGTCTTGTGTCCTTTAAACTGAGTAGAATATAAGGACTTATAGTAGTCTCTAAATCTGTGCACTATATTTTCATGGCCAATGATTCTATCTCTGACTGTTTGGTGATTACTGATATTGCATTGAGAACTAGATATTATTCTTAAGCAAAAACAGGTAAAGATATTTAAAGCTTTATATGTCTGAATTTTGAGATCAGCCCTAAACTTATTCAGAAGCCAGTAAAGAGACCAAAGGGGTAATACAGTTTTAATTACTTGCATTTGTAATAATCCTAGCATCATTATTTTCAATCAACCGAATGCTAAAAAAGGAAGTTTTTTTTTTAAATAAATTAATGTAGTAATTAATTTTATATTAAATATTTGGGGCGGCACGGTGTTGCAGTGGGTAGCGCTGTTGCCTCGCAGTTAGGAGACCTGGGTTCGCTTCCCGGGTCCTGCCTGTGTGGAGTTTGTATGTTCTCCCCGTGTCTGCGTGGGTTTTCTCCCACAGTCCAAAGACATGCAGGTTAGGTGCATTGGCGATTCTAAATGTCCCTAGTGTGTGCTTGGTGTGTGTGTGGGTGTGTGTGTGTGTGTGTGTGTGTGTGTGTGCCCTGAGGTGGGCTGGTGCCCTGCTCAGGGTTTGTTTCCTGCCGTGTGCCCTGTGTTGGCTGGGATTGGCTCCAGCAGACCCCTGTGACCCTGTAGTTAGGATATAGCGGGTTGTATAATGGATGGATGAAATATTTGCATCAGTCAACTTTGGATTGTGAAAACAACTTATTTTTCTCACATTGCTTAGATTATGCAATAAAAATTAAGTTTTGGATAATGTGGTAATGTGAGTACTAAAGGTTAGATTAGGTGGTGTCAGAATTTAGCTGTATCATGACTCATCAAAGCTAATATTCCAGCCCTCAATGGCGGAATGTGATTTTTTAGGTTATATTAATTGTGTCTCCTTCCAAGTCAGGTGAATGCAAGGTAAGAGTACAAGAGTTAGAGCGGAGGACATATATGTTGTTCCAGGAAACAAAAAATATTAGCATATTAATAAAAGAATCTGTTTCGGATAGGGTCACCCAAAAACCCTTCCACTATAAACTGACCTCCCAGTTGAAAAGGTAACAGTACATTTTTTTCATGTGCAGCACTCCCACTAAAAATAACATTTCTTTTTTTCCCATATTTAAAGACAAGCAGTTATCACTGTTCCTGTTTTTTTAAATAATTGGTGCAATTAATTAAACAGAATAGGAGAAACTTCATTGTCCGTTTATGAACAAAGCTGAGTATCATCTGCATACAACCAGAATGAAAATTATATTATTTACATTTCACTGTGATAGAAATAGTTTGAAATATCTAATTTTATTAATATTTTCAAATTTGTAAGGAGATGTGCATTATTAGAGGTATAGCTTGATCTGACAATGCTAAATGGCAGAGATGACTTTGAAACTGCGTGGCAGAGTGGTGTAGTGGTAGCACTGCAAGGAGACCAGAATTCATATCCTGGGTCCTCCCTACATGGAGCTTCCATTTTCTCCCCATGACTTGGTGGGTTTCCTCTGGGTGCACTGGATTCCTCCCACAGGGCAGTATTATATTAGCCCTAGTGTGTGGTTGGGATGGGTGTGTTAATGTTTGCCCTGTAATGGACTAGCACCCTTGTCCCAGGTTTATTCCTGACTTGTGCCCTATACTAGCTGGGATAGACTCCAGCACCACCCATGAACCTACTCAGGTCTAAACAATTTAGAAAATGACTGACTGACTTTTGAAATCTGAGTCTTATTTTGGCTTCTTTATACTTAAAAAAAAAGTTACTAAAGTCAACAATACAGATTTCAGGAGGAAATTTTCATGCCAGTTCAGATTTCCTGTTTACCAGGCTAACTACTATTCTAAACCATATATACATTTTTGTGATATTTTAATATATTAATCTTGAATTATTTTTAGAGTGGGACATTTTTTATACCATTTAACAATGTTGATCTATGTTGTTAAGTAAACTTAATCAAACAATATTTTTCAAGTTCTGAAAACTTTAAATGCATACACATTTTATTTTTGTTTATCTACTTATGGAAACCACTTAAACCATTTTAAAGGTTACAAAGAGCTAAGACTATTCCTGGCAGTACTATGTGCAAGTCAGAAATGAGTTATGGAAGTGTTTCCAGTCAAAAACAGGAAATGTTAATAGAACTTCATATCAAGCCAGCTTAGAGCTTCCGGTTAAACTAACCTGCATATCTTTAGGATGATAGAAAAAACTAGGGTGCTTTGAAAAAAAAACACAGACATACGGAGAATATACATATTTAACATAGAGTAGACAGTAACTGTGCTGGAATTTGAACTCAGTCTCCTGGAGTAACTATGGGGTATTAGCGCTATAATAATGTACAACAAATTAATACTAATAATATTTCAGTTCATTGTTTATTATATTTATAATAACTAATTCTGTCAAAATAAAAACTTGACAAGTTACTGTTTTGTTCTCATATTATATTTTTAATATTGGAAAACTGGCAGTTCTGATAGAGAATAATCAAATTACATTAAATATCCAAAAGAATGTAACCTTTTGTACAAGTAAATGAAAGTATAAACCTTATGCATGCTATGACATTTTCGGGAAAGCAAATTAACTATTAGATTGACTAATCACTGAGTCTTGTCACTCCTTCAGTTATTATGTCTTACACAACTCCATTTTATGATTACAAAATCATCTGTTCATTTTTTATTCTTTTGAATTTGAAGCCACTAACATATGTTATGATATTTTCAGGCAAAGCAATTAACTATTATTTTAACTAATCATTAAGTCTTGTCACTCCTTCAGTTATTATTCTTACATAACTCCGTTTAATGATTGCAAAATTCTGGATCGTGTTCCTTTTTCACTATTTTGAATTTGAAGCCACTAACATATACTATTACATTTTCAGGGAAACAAATAACTATTAGTTTGACTAATCATTGAGTATTGTCACTCCTTCAGTTATTAGTCTTACACAACTCCGTTTTATGATTGCAAAATTCTGGATTGTGTTCCTTTTTCACAATTTTGAATTTGAATCCACTAACATATGCTATGACATTTTCAGGGAAGCAATTAACTATTAGTTTGAATATACAGTCGGTAAAGCAATAAATGGGAACTGTTTATCATGGAATAAATGTGACTAATAAAGTTTTTTTTATAGCTTGGCCTAATGCACCCTATGTTTAAAACACACACAAAGCATTACTGCACATATGCATGTACGCTGCCTTTCATTCATTTACATTTACATTTACATCATTTAGCAGACGCTCTTATCCAGAGCGACTTACAACAGTGTTTGTTAGTTTTTTCGCATACCCCTTGGGGTCAGAGCGCAGGGTCAGCCATTGTACAGCGCCCCCTGGAGCAATTACAGGTTAAGGGCCTTGCTCAAGGGCCCAGCAGAGTAGGATCTCTTTTGGCAGTGACAGGGATTCAAACCGGCAACCTTCGGGATACCAGCGCAGATCCTTAGCCTCAGAGCCACCACTCCGCTTGTACTCCAAATATGGACTCAATTGCTTTGGCTTGAGCAGACAAAACTTATGTCCCCAAGACATTGGAAGTTGATACACCATACCTATGGCTACTTACTAGCTCTGCTAGATATTGAAGGCATCCCTCCTCAGCTGCTAACCTACCCTCACTAGATACCCTGTATTTACTTTATTACTTCAATTATAGAAGATGTGCAGAGAAAGTATAACAGTTTTAAAGCAAAGAAAAATTTATTAGGTTATAAAAATAATAGCAACAAGCAATGGATAATACAAAAATATAAAAGAATAACAGTAAAATTAGGCCCATGCTAAATTGCACACCACAGCCTAGTCATTGAGGACCCTAATCATCCCCTGTCTCTAACTGGCTATCTCTCTCACCACTTCACCACCTAACAGCTAATGTGTGGTGAGTTTATTGATGCCATCACATCATTAAGGTGGATGCTACACATTAATGGTGGTTGAAGTGGCTCCCCACTCACTGAAGCACTTTAATTAGAGAGAAAGGCCCTATATAAATGTAAGGAATTGTTATTATTATTATTATTATTAATAATAAAAAAGTAGCAAAATCTGGATGTAAAGCACCTGTGGCCATCTGAAAGAATTGACACCAGGCAAAAAGAAAGGAAAATCCTTTCAATATGGATATGAAAGCTGCACCAGGAATAGCATCTATGGGAGGAAGCACCCTTGAAAGCAGTTTGTTGAAATTCAGAATTCAAGCTGATGCATGAACAGTGTCTTTTGGGCTCCACTGAATAGAGTGTCTGGGATAGAATTGAGCCTGGGGTTTTGGACCCCATGACATTACTCAATTATTGTTCTAATGATCAATAGCTTTGTGCAAAAGAAAAAAAAAGAGAAAAAAATACGTATTATTTTTGTCTTATTGATGTAACAAAATCTATTTGGGTCCTCCAAGTTCACATGAGGCTTAGATACATCCTCTCTGGCCCATGATTATACACTTATAATCCATTTGATGCGGACTTCCTAGACACAATGCATGCATAAATCAAGAAATATGCTGAGCTAATAAGTAAATCATTCTAAACAACAAATTAAAGTTCGGTTTCATATATGGCTCATCTCACCCTAGCTAAACTTCCTGTAGTCCCAAAATGGTGATTGTATACTCTATAACAGGGACTTAGGTAACTTACAGACTTCCGTCTCTAAACACTTAAGGTTTTTTAATTATTTAATATATGTGTAGCACATAGGTAATTAAATTGAACTAAATAAAACAGAATTTCTCATATATTTTCAGTCACTTAATATGTTTATATATTTTCCGTAATCTGCATTATTAAAATTAAACATTTTATTGAAAACAGGAATAAATGATATACCAAAATTTAATTAGCATTTTATGTTACTTATGTTATGAGGCCTGATTTAAAGGAATACCAGTTGTGCTGACAAAGGTCTTACTTTTCCCACCAGTGAATGAAAAAAACTGTATGAAAGCACACAACTACTTTTAATTAAAATGCATGCTTCCTCTTTATTTAAGTTAGTGATACTTTGTTCAACACCATCACATTTGCTAATAATTAGCCTAGGTAAATCTCCCAGTTGCCTATAGCTATAATGATGGTCATTAGTCTCAATTAAGAACTAGCTGCATTTCAGCACACTTCCACTTGCCAGACTGTCAGAAATCTATAGAGCTGTTATCACTGGCACAGCAAATGTCTCACAGACACACTAGTAAAAGAAAAAGAGTCTAAATTTGTATTCAGACTGAGAACACTAACATACTTCTATAAATTGTAAATTATTAAATGATTATTCTATTGCTTAGCTTTTACAAATATATGAGAAATTAGACATAATAAATCTTGACCTGAATAAGGAACATCAAATTTCAAGAATGACATGAGTCAATTCAATTTAAGTAGTTTGCATGGTTAGTTTTAATTTCTAAAATGACATGAGCCCATTTATTTTAAGTAGATTTTTTGGTTAGTTACTTTATTACAGTTTAAAATAATGACAGAGTATGCTCCAAACTAACTGAATGAGCAATTGGATTCCGACTTACACAAAACTCTGTATTTCTTGGTTTCCATTGTGAGTATACAGTATTTCCTTTCCTTCCTTTTTTCACTAGCTTTACTGAATGTACAGTATTTTTTAATTATTAAGACAGAGGAGTTCTTCAGGATTATTTACTATTAAACATTTTAAAACAGGCCACAAAAAAGAAAAATACCCAGTAAGAGAGAAAATAGCGCTTGACATTTAATATCAGTTTAAATTAGTTTTTTTAATTATTTTTTAATTTGTATTTATTTGATTTTTAAAAAGCAACATTACTGTGGATAGATAACAAGTTTCAACCCCTGTCATTTTAAATTCTTGAAAGAAAACAGCTGTTAGATTCAGCAAATCAAGAGTATCTAGTCCCTGAGAACATACAGGAAAACTTCTTCCCAGCTGACTACAGATAGCTGGGCTCAGAAAAAAATATTCTGACTTGAATTGGTTGTGATGACTTCAATAGTGTGAAAGTCAGATATTAACCATAACAATGACTGCAGCATTTTATAGCAGCTACTCATTTTATTGTTTTATTCAGCTGTTGCCTATATATTCCAGTCCTTCAGAATACATAAGTACAACACACTGACTAAATACAGAATGTGTTCTATTAATGTTGTTCTGGTAGTTTCTCTATTACTACTGTGATCAATCCTTCTTTAAAATTTTATACTGTAGATGCCTGCATTCATTCAGTAGTTAGCAGTACCCAATTCTGCCGGAAGAGGTTCCCCGATATTGTAATCAGCAAGTCTGGAAAAAAGATGAATGAGTAAATTCATAAGTGACTGAATGGTGTCTTCCACTTGCTGGAAATGACTTCCCAATGTCTTACAGTTTATCAAATTCTCTTGACCCAGCCTGTTTCTGATTGCCCTTTTAACCTGGTCAGCTACTTTACATAAATTAGTTTAATTGAAATTTCAGATTTAATGATGGGCGGCACGGTGGCGCAGTGGGTAGCGCTGCTGCCTCGCAGTTGGGAGATCTGGGGACCTGGGTTCGATTCCCGGGTCCTCCCTGCGTGGAGTTTGCATGTTCTCCCCGTGTCTGCGTGGGTTTCTTCCGGGGGCTCCGGTTTCCTCCCACAGTCCAAAGACATGCAGGTTAGGTGGATTGGTGATTCTAAATTGGCCCTAGTGTGTACTTGGTGTGTGGGTGTGTTTGTGTGTGTCCTGCGGTGGGTTGGCACCCTGCCCAGGATTGTTTCCTGCCTTGTGCCCTGTGTTGGCTGGGATTGGCTCCAGCAGACCCCCGTGACCCTGTTCGGATTCAGCGGGTTGGAAAATGGATGGATTTAATGATTGTTTTATATTTTGGAACATCAGAGAGGTTGAAATGCCTTTGTCATGTCTCAGCCACGATTCCTTTCCTAGCTAGGATTCAGATTGATGTTTTATTTACTCTCTATATATAAAATCCTAAGCCTCTAAGTGCAATGATTTTGTGCAATGATTTTATGTCACGTTTTTAATGTCACATTTTTTGTCACACTTTAAATCAGGCTTATTTTAAAAACTACATATATACAGTATGTTTGGTATCCTTCTATTCATAATGTATCAAACTTTAATGTGATGTTGTTAGATTTTCAGATTCTTATTCTGTTTTTAAATTATAAACTAAAATATCAAGAAAGCCGTGGAGTGGCCTACAAGGCCGCAACTGGGGGTTGGGTGCCGAAAGCGCCAGGATGGCTTGTACCATATCTTTAAATACAATCACTTTCTCTAATGGAGCGGCTCAGCTGCGGGATAGATGGGGATCCAGTGCCTGGCCCCGGGTTTGGCTAGCGAAGCAAGCAGTGGGTGGAGCCTCTTCATATATATATATATATATTGTGATGGGTGGCCGGGTCCCATGCCAGGCCGGGACGCCCCTGTTGCATATGTTCCGGGGGAGCAGCCATGGGCTCCTCAGTACCTCCCCCGGGATGCCTGGTGGCAGCCTCCCTGGATGACGATGGTGCCTCAGCTTCCCATAGGGCTCCATGGGAGATGGAGTCCTCCACAACCTTGTGGGGACCTGGGGTAGCTGCCAGGGGGTGCTGCATGGATCCCGGAGCCAACCTGGACACTCCTACAAGCCCCGCACAGAAGTGCAATTAGCAACCTGGAGCACTTCCGGGTGGGCTATAAAAAGGGCCAGCATCCACCACTCAGGGCCAGAATCAGGAGGAAGAGGAGGAGGTTGCCTGGGAGGAGTGGTAGTTCCAAGGTGGAGGATTGTGTGTTGTGGATTCAGTGCTTTTGGGGACTGTGTTGTGGCTGGGGGGTTCACGGGGAAGACATGCCCTCCAGCTGAAGAAAATAAAAGTCTTGTTTGGATTTTATACGTCCCTCTGTGTCAGTCTGTGCAGGTTCGGGTGCTTTATAGCACCTTTCTCACTATATATATATATATATATATATATATATATATGTGTGTGTGTATATATATATATATATATATATATATATATATATATATATATATATATATATATATATATATATATATATATACTAGCAAAATACCCGCGCTTCGCAGCGGAGAAGTAGTGTGTTAAAGAGGTTATGTAAACATATATATACATAAACATATATAATTATATATACATATCTACATATACACATACATACATATATATACATATATATATAAATATACACATCCACATATATATACATATATCAACATATATATATATACACATACATATACACACATACATACATACACACACATATATATATATATACATACATACAGACACATATATATATATACATATACATATTTACATATCTACATATATATACACATATATACATATCTACATACATACACATATATCTATATATATATCTCTATCTATCTATCTATCTCTATCTATCTATCTATATATCTAGACATACATACATAGATAGATTGACATATATATATATACATATATATATATGTAATTGTGTTGTCATTGTTATGAGTGTTGCTGTCATATATATATATATATATATATATATATATAGCAAAATACCCGCGCTTTGCAGCGGAGAAGTAGTGTGTTAAAGAGGTTATGTAAACATATATATAGATATACATATATACATATACTAGCAAAATACCCGCGCTTCGCAGCGGAGAAGTAGTGTGTTAAAGAGGTTATGAAAAAGTAAAGGAAACATTTTAAAAATAACGTAACATGATTGTCAATGTAATTGTGTTGTCATTGTTATGAGTGTTGCTGTCATATATATATACATATACACATATACACACACATATACACACATATACAGATATATTATATATACATATACACATATATTTTTTATATATATATTTTTTATATATCTATATATATATATATATATATATATATATATATATATACACATACATACATACATACATACATATACACACATAGATGCACTTACAATAACATAGAAATCAATATAAACAACATTAACATCATTATCATATGAGAATATGAAGTAATATATAAGAAGCACATTTCATATAAATATAAATTATTAAACAGTAAAATCTTCTTCTATAATTTGCTACCGTGGCTTTTCGTTGGTCTGTCCAGGATTTTAAATCACCTGTAGCTTGCAAACTGTTTCACCTATTGACTTGAAATCTGGTACACATATAATACGTCACGTCTGTTATCCGCTTTATGGGTGATGATTGTATTACTCTTTTTATGTTTATTTTATTTTAGAATCAACTCCTATCTGCGCACACCAGGGCGGCCGTGGGCAGATGCGTATGGTGTATTCACTCCATGTTATCGTGCATTGCGCTGTCACTGGTATTTTGATAAAAGAATTTGAACAATATATAAGAAGCGTATAAATTATTAAACAGTAAAACATTAACATTTAAGAAGTAAAGTTACATTGAGTACTACTGCAGTGCCTTCGGGTATACCTCATTTTTTGTTTGCCCATTACATGCTTAAATGTATAAATTTTTTGGTGTACCTACCCGAGAACACGCGACATATAACCGAGCGTGGGAGAAGCATGGATTTTAAAGACGCGTTGAGTTCATCTGCTGGTCTCCCTCGTGGAATAACTGGTAATGTTTGACTAAAATGTACAGCGAGTAAAACGACATTACCTCCTTTTTTTTTTTTACGATCTCTGAGATCTTGCTTTTTTCGGTTCAAGGCTTCATAAGCTCTTTTATGTGCCATGGTGTACTTAATAAGTACTAATTATCCCAAACCATCATCTTTGAATGTTGCAAGACTTTCGCCTTGTATGTAGATCGGGGTAATTACATTCATTGCATTCCTAGTCTGAATCACAATCTGATTGTATGGGTGGTTACCTGGCACTGTAGGGTTGCCACCCGTCCTTTAAAATACGGAATCGTGCCGCGTTTGAGAATGAAATTGCGCGTCCCGTTTTGAATCAATACTGGACGGGATTTATCTGGTATTTTTTTTATCATTTTTTTTTTAAAGCAGCGTGTCATGCAAATCATCCCACACGCATTTTATGAAGATGCCTCCTTTCCTACTTTTGATTGGGTAATACTTGATGTCATCGTTAGTTTGATTGGTGTTTTTAACTGTCCAGTGAGGAGGGCGTGTCTTTTAAGTAGAGTCTGCAAAGTGTTGGCACTGAGATGTGGCGTCAGCGCCATAGTTGAAGCCCCTAACGTTGCGGTCAGCAAGTCGGCTAACATCCGCCATGTGCCGTCTTTCAGTTGCGAGAAGCAGATCATAGAATGGTTGAAACTGTTGCCCCTAACGTTGCGCCACGGCGTGTGGTTCGTTTATACCTCGTGTCTTCTCATTAAACTTTTATCTCGCGAATATGTTATTGCAATCCGCAGCGGGAGCGTTTCTATAAACGTAATTTAAACTTACGTTTTACACCGTGCTGTGTTTCCCTTATGAACATGCTTGTATGCTTCACTCGCTCCGTTCTCAATTGTTTAATTAATTTTTTGCTCTTCGCTGTTTCCGGCTCTTCCTCCATTTCCCCCTACTTCGTGCTTTTATCTCGCGAATATGTTATTGCAATCCTTAACGGGAGCGTTTCAATAAACTGATTGAAAATAGTTTTGCATTTACCTTTTTAGTAAAAGGCGAGCTTTTAAGCCTGAGAAATCACCCCGTAAATGCACACGTTTAATTGCACATGTGTTAATATGTATGGTTACACAGTATTAAAAGACAGTGAACAACGTCAGTTACCTTTGTTCCCGCGTTTGATAAAAGGTGAGCTTTTAAGCCTGAGAAATCACCCCGTAAATGCACACGTTTAATTGCACATGTGTTAATATGTATGCTTACACAGTATTAAAAGACAGTCAAAAATTAACGTCATTTACCTTCGTTCCCGCGTGTGACTCGTGCTGTAAATCTCTTCCTTGTTTTTAGTTCACGTGATTACGTAGGAGGCGTGATGACGCGAAATGTGACTCCGCCTCCTCCATTACAGTGTATGGACAAAAAATATGTTCCAGTTATGACCATTACGCTTTGAATTTCGAAATGAAACCTGTCTAACTTTTGTAAGTAAGCTGTAAGGAATGAGCCTGCCAAATTTCAGCCTTCCACCTACACGGGAAGTTGGAGAATTAGTGATGAGTGAGTCAGTCAGTCAGTGAGTCAGTCAGTGAGTCAGTCAGTCAGTCAGTCAGTCAGTCAGTCAGTCAGGGCTTTGCCTTTTATTATTATAGATATATGTGTGTGTATATATATATATATATATATATATATATATATATATATATATATATATATATAAATTGTAAAATAAAGACAGACACGTCATAAAGGGTTGGGGTTTTCCAGCCCCGTATACTGTAAAGAACTTGAAAAATGAGTCAGTGTAAATATTTAGCATTACAACAGACAGTCAAAATGGCGTAATGGGGGATCATTTATGAAGAGGGACCGGAAGTAGGAAGAGAGGGATGCTGGGAAGGAACCAAGATGGATGCTGGGATGCTGACGTCATCAGTAGTTGACAGAGGGAAGGCGGAAGACGTAGTGCGTGGTTAGGTAGTCGTGATGGATTTATAGCGGCGGTGCTTCGTCCTTTCTGCAGGAACAAAGAGAGAGAGGTTAGTACCCTGCCATTCCCTTCTGGCATGCGATTTCACGCTACAGTTTGGGTCCTACGCGGCTCCCTAAGTGCATGTGTGTGACAATATATATATATATATATATAGTGACAGATAGGGGGCACTATCGTCCCCTTGAACCCTCAGACCAGACACCAGATAAAAGTCCAATAATTATTTATTTTATAACTAGCAAAATACCCGCGCTTCGCAGCGGAGAAGTAGTGTGTTAAAGAGGTTATGAAAAAGTAAAGGAAACATTTTAAAAATAACGTAACATGATTGTCAATGTAATTGTGTTGTCATTGTTATGAGTGTTGCTGTCATATATATATACATATACACATATACACACACATATACAGATATATTATATATACATATACACATATTTTTTATATATATATTTTTTATATATATATATATATATATATATATATATATATATATATATATATATACACATACATACATACATACATACATACATACATACATATACACACATAGATGCACTTACAATAACATAGAAATCAATATAAACAACATTAACATCATTATCATATGAGAATATGAAGTAATATATAAGAAGCACATTTCATATAAATATAAATTATTAAACAGTAAAATCTTCTTCTATAATTTGCTACCGTGGCTTTTTGTTGGTCTGTCCAGGATTTTAAATCACCTGTAGCTTGCAAACCGTTTCACCTATTGACTTGAAATCTGGTACACATATAATACGTCACATCTGCTATCCGCTTTATGGGTGATGATTGTATTACTCTTTTTATGTTTATTTTATTTTAGAATCAACTCCTATCTGCGCACACCAGGGCGGCCGTGGGCAGATGCGTATGGTGTATTCACTCCATGTTATCGTGCATTGCGCTGTCACTGGTATTTTGATAAAAGAATTTGAACAATATATAAGAAGCGTATAAATTATTAAACAGTAAAACATTAACATTTAAGAAGTAAAGTTACATTGAGTACTACTGCAGTGCCTTCGGGTATACCTCATTTTTTGTTTGCCCATTACATGCTTAAATGTATAAATTTTTTGGTGTACCTACCCGAGAACACGCGACATATAACCGAGCGTGGGACAAGCATGGATTTTAAACACGCGTTCAGTTCATCTGCTGGTCTCCCTCGTGGAATAACTGGTAATGTTTGACTAAAATGTACAGCGAGTAAAACGACATTACCTCCTTTTTTTTTTTTTACGATCTCTGAGATCTTGCTTTTTTCGGTTCAAGGCTTCATAAGCTCTTTTATGTGCCATGGTGTACTTAATAAGTACTAATTATCCCAAACCATCATCTTTGAATGTTGCAAGACTTTCGCCTTGTATGTAGATCGGGGTAATTACATTCATTGCATTCCTAGTCTGAATCACAATCTGATTGTATGGGTGGTTACCTGGCACTGTAGGGTTGCCACCCGTCCTTTAAAATACGGAATCGTGCCGCGTTTGAGAATGAAATTGCGCGTCCCGTTTTGAATCAATACTGGACGGGATTTATCTGGTATTTTTTTTATCATTTTTTTTTTAAAGCAGCGTGTCATGCAAATCATCCCACACGCATTTTATGAAGATGCCTCCTTTCCTACTTTTGATTGGGTAATACTTGATGTCATCGTTAGTTTGATTGGTGTTTTTAACTGTCCAGTGAGGAGGGCGTGTCTTTTAAGTAGAGTCTGCAAAGTGTTGGCACTGAGATGTGGCGTCAGCGCCATAGTTGAAGCCCCTAACGTTTCGGTCAGCAAGTCGGCTAACATCCGCCATGTGCCGTCTTTCAGTTGCGAGAAGCAGATCATAGAATGGTTGAAACTGTTGCCCCTAACGTTGCGCCACGGCGTGTGGTTCGTTTATACCTCGTGTCTTCTCATTAAACTTTTATCTCGCGAATATGTTATTGCAATCCGCAGCGGGAGCGTTTCTATAAACGTAATTTAAACTTACGTTTTACACCGTGCTGTGTTTCCCTTATGAACATGCTTGTATGCTTCACTCGCTCCGTTCTCAATTGTTTAATTAATTTTTTGCTCTTCGCTGTTTCCGGCTCTTCCTCCATTTCCCCCTACTTCGTTCTTTTATCTCGCGAATATGTTATTGCAATCCTTAACGGGAGCGTTTCAATAAACTGATTGAAAATAGTTTTGCATTTACCTTTTTAGTAAAAGGCGAGCTTTTAAGCCTGAGAAATCACCCCGTAAATGCACACGTTTAATTGCACATGTGTTAATATGTATGGTTACACAGTATTAAAAGACAGTGAACAACGTCAGTTACCTTTGTTCCCGCGTTTGATAAAAGGTGAGCTTTTAAGCCTGAGAAATCACCCCGTAAATGCACACGTTTAATTGCACATGTGTTAATATGTATGCTTACACAGTATTAAAAGACAGTCAAAAATTAACGTCATTTACCTTCGTTCCCGCGTGTGACTCGTGCTGTAAATCTCTTCCTTGTTTTTAGTTCACGTGATTACGTAGGAGGCGTGATGACGCGATACGTGACTCCGCCTCCTCCATTACAGTGTATGGACAAAAAATATGTTCCAGTTATGACCATTACGCTTTGAATTTCGAAATGAAACCTGTCTAACTTTTGTAAGTAAGCTGTAAGGAATGAGCCTGCCAAATTTCAGCCTTCCACCTACACGGGAAGTTGGAGAATTAGTGATGAGTGAGTCAGTCAGTCAGTCAGTCAGTCAGTCAGTCAGTGAGGGCTTTGCCTTTTATTATTATAGATATATGTGTGTATATATATATATATATATATATATATATATATATATATATATATATATAAATTGTAAAATAAAGACAGACACGTCATAAAGGGTTGGGGTTTTCCGGCCCCGTATACTGTAAAGAACTTGAAAAATGAGTCAGTGTAAATATTTAGCATTACAACAGACAGTCAAAATGGCGTAATGGGGGATCATTTATGAAGAGGGACCGGAAGTAGGAAGAGAGGGATGCTGGGAAGGAACCAAGATGGATGCTGGGATGCTGACGTCATCAGTAGTTGACAGAGGGAAGGCGGAAGACGTAGTGCGTGGTTAGGTAGTCGTGATGGATTTATAGCGGCGGTGCTTCGTCCTTTCTGCAGGAACAAAGAGAGAGAGGTTAGTACCCTGCCATTCCCTTCTGGCATGCGATTTCACGCTACAGTTTGGGTCCTACGCGGCTCCCTAAGTGCATGTGTGTGACAATATATATATATATATATATAGTGACAGATAGGGGGCACTATCGTCCCCTTGAACCCTCAGACCAGACACCAGATAAAAGTCCAATAATTATTTATTTTATAACTAGCAAAATACCCGCGCTTCGCAGCGGAGAAGTAGTGTGTTAAAGAGGTTATGAAAAAGTAAAGGAAACATTTTAAAAATAACGTAACATGATTGTCAATGTAATTGTGTTGTCATTGTTATGAGTGTTGCTGTCATATATATATACATATACACATATACACACACATATACACACATATACAGATATATTATATATACATATACACATATTTTTTATATATATATTTTTTATATATATATATATATATATATATATATATATATACACATACATACATACATACATACATATACACACATAGATGCACTTACAATAACATAGAAATCAATATAAACAACATTAACATCATTATCATATGAGAATATGAAGTAATATATAAGAAGCACATTTCATATAAATATAAATTATTAAACAGTAAAATCTTCTTCTATAATTTGCTACCGTGGCTTTTCGTTGGTCTGTCCAGGATTTTAAGTCACCTGTAGCTTGCAAACCGTTTCACCTATTGACTTGAAATCTGGTACACATATAATACGTCACATCTGCTATCCGCTTTATGGGTGATGATTGTATTACTCTTTTTATGTTTATTTTATTTTAGAATCAACTCCTATCTGCGCACACCAGGGCGGCCGTGGGCAGATGCGTATGGTGTATTCACTCCATGTTATCGTGCATTGCGCTGTCACTGGTATTTTGATAAAAGAATTTGAACAATATATAAGAAGCGTATAAATTATTAAACAGTAAAACATTAACATTTAAGAAGTAAAGTTACATTGAGTACTACTGCAGTGCCTTCGGGTATACCTCATTTTTTGTTTGCCCATTACATGCTTAAATGTATAAATTTTTTGGTGTACCTACCCGAGAACACGCGACATATAACCGAGCGTGGGAGAAGCATGGATTTTAAACACGCGTTCAGTTCATCTGCTGGTCTCCCTCGTGGAATAACTGGTAATGTTTGACTAAAATGTACAGCGAGTAAAACGACATTACCTCCTTTTTTTTTTTTTACGATCTCTGAGATCTTGCTTTTTTCGGTTCAAGGCTTCATAAGCTCTTTTATGTGCCATGGTGTACTTAATAAGTACTAATTATCCCAAACCATCATCTTTGAATGTTGCAAGACTTTCGCCTTGTATGTAGATCGGGGTAATTACATTCATTGCATTCCTAGTCTGAATCACAATCTGATTGTATGGGTGGTTACCTGGCACTGTAGGGTTGCCACCCGTCCTTTAAAATACGGAATCGTGCCGCGTTTGAGAATGAAATTGCGCATCCCGTTTTGAATCAATACTGGACGGGATTTATCCCGTATTTTTTTTATCATTTTTTTTTTAAAGCAGCGTGTCATGCAAATCATCCCACACGCATTTTATGAAGATGCCTCCTTTCCTACTTTTGATTGGGTAATACTTGATGTCATCGTTAGTTTGATTGGTGTTTTTAACTGTCCAGTGAGGAGGGCGTGTCTTTTAAGTAGAGTCTGCAAAGTGTTGGCACTGAGATGTGGCGTCAGCGCCATAGTTGAAGCCCCTAACGTTGCGGTCAGCAAGTTGGCTAACATCCGCCATGTGCCGTCTTTCAGTTGCGAGAAGCAGATCATAGAATGGTTGAAACTGTTGCCCCTAACGTTGCGCCACGGCGTGTGGTTCGTTTATACCTCGTGTCTTCTCATTAAACTTTTATCTCGCGAATATGTTATTGCAATCCGCAGCGGGAGCGTTTCTATAAACTTAATTTAAAGTTACGTTTTACACCGTGCTTTGTTTCCCTTATGAACATGCTTGTATGCTTCACTCGCTCCGTTCTCAATTGTTTAATTAATTTTTTGCTCTTCGCTGTTTCCGGCTCTTCCTCCATTTCCCCCTACTTCGTTCTTTTATCTCGCGAATATGTTATTGCAATCCTTAACGGGAGCGTTTCAATAAACTGATTGAAAATAGTTTTGCATTTACCTTTTTAGTAAAAGGCGAGCTTTTAAGCCTGAGAAATCACCCCGTAAATGCACACGTTTAATTGCACATGTGTTAATATGTATGGTTACACAGTATTAAAAGACAGTGAACAACATCAGTTACCTTTGTTCCCGCGTTTGATAAAAGGTGAGCTTTTAAGCCTGAGAAATCACCCCGTAAATGCACACATTTAATTGCACATGTGTTAATATGTATGCTTACACAGTATTAAAAGACAGTCAAAAATTAACGTCATTTACCTTCGTTCCCGCGTGTGACTCGTGCTGTAAATCTCTTCCTTGTTTTTAGTTCACGTGATTACGTAGGAGGCGTGATGACGCGATACGTGACTCCGCCTCCTCTATTACAGTGTATGGACAAAAAATATGTTCCAGTTATGACCATTACGCTTTGAATTTCGAAATGAAACCTGCCTAACTTTTGTAAGTAAGCTGTAAGGAATGAGCCTGCCAAATTTCAGCCTTCCACCTACACGGGAAGTTGGAGAATTAGTGATGAGTCAGTCAGTCAGTCAGTCAGTGAGTGAGTCAGTCAGTGAGGGCTTTGCCTTTTATTATTATTGATAATAATGTGCACAAAGCACCCTCCATTCCACAATACTCCAATAATCACAAATAAATCAATCACAAATACACAATCCTCCACTCCCAGCAGCTCAGTCACCCTTCCTCCCAACTCGGCTCACTGCTGGGATCAAGTGCTTCTGATCCCCCCAGTCCATGTGATTCTTAGCACTTCCGGGTCAGGTCAAAATTCTTCTTTTCTTCAGCCCAGAAGTATATCATCTCTTCCGTTCCCGTGATTGTGAAGTACTTCCAGGCTATATGGAAAGTACAAGTCCCTGGGCCTCCCTGCAGCATCCCCTGGTGGCCCCCATGGTATCCAGCAGGCTGTGAAGAAAAACTCCAAGGTCCATGATACCCTGCTGGAATTTGGGGCACCTCCATGTTGCCTCAGAGGGCTCCATCTGGCGGCGTGGGGGTATTGGCTGGGAAGAATGGCCAGCCATATACCACAACATATATATATATATATATATATATATATATATATATATATATATCGTATATACAGTAATCCCTCCTCCATCGCGGGGGTTGCGTTCCAGAACCCCCCGTGAAAGGTGAAAATCCACGAAGTAGAAACCATATGTTTATATGGTTATTTTTATATTGTCATGCTTGGGTCACAGATTTGCACAGAAACACAGGAGGTTGTAGAGAGACAGGAACTTTATTCAAACACTGCAAACAAACATTTGTCTCTTTTTCAAAAGTTTAAACTGTGCTCCATGACAAGACAGAGATGACAGTTCCGTCTCACAATTAAAAGAATGCAAACATATCTTCCTCTTCAAAGGAGTGCGCGTCAGGAGCACAGAATGTCAGAAAGAGAGAGAAAAGCAAACAAATCAATAGGGCGGTTTTGCTTTTAAGTATGCGAAGCAGCGCGGCACAAAGCTGTTGAAGGCGACAGCTCACACCCCCTCCGTCAGGAGCAGAGAAAGAGAGGGAGAGAGAGAGAGAGAGAGAGAGACAGAGAAAAACAAACAATCAAAAATCAATACGTGCCCTTCGAGCTTTTAAGTATGCGAAGCACCGTGCAGCATGTCGCTTCACGAAGCAGCTGCACAGAAGGAAGCAAAGTGAAGATAATCTTTCAGCATTTTTAGACGAGCGTCCGTATCGTCTAGGTGTGCGAACAGCCCCCCTGCTCAATCCCCCTACGTCAGGATCAGAGAATGTCAGCGCAAGAGAGAGAGAGAGAAAAGTAAGTTGGGTAGCTTCTCAGCCATCTGCCAATAGCGTCCCTTGTATGAAATCAACTGGGCAAACCAACTGAGGAAGCATGTACCAGAAATTAAAAGACCCATTGTCCACAGAAATCCGCGAACCAGCAAAAAATCCGCGATATATATTTAAATATGCTTACATATAAAATCCGCGATAGAGTGAAGCCATGAAAGACGAAGCGCAATATAGCGAGGGATTACTGTATATATATATATATATATATATATATACTAGGGAGTTTCGCCCCCTGCTCGCTTCGCTCACCAACCTCCTGGCCTGCGCTACGTGTCACCTACTTCACGTCTGGATTTCACTTTCACCAAACAACAAATCTTTTAATTCTTGTGGATACGCCTTTTCATTAGGAAGAAACACTACTTTTCCCTGATGGCAAAATGAATTACACAATCTACAAGTCTCTGACTTAAAGTTTAAAGCTGAACAATATCTACGTACTTCTGTCATATCAACTATGTCCATATATTCTATCTCTTTTTGCTGTTCTGTTATTTCACTGAGTAATAATTTCCATTTGTTAGTGCTAATGCGATCTTTACTATCAGTTTTTTGAGAATTTCGAATTTTAGTACTTTCATAATCTCTAACCTGCTCTGCATGTGTATTGCGCCAACGTTTTTGAACCTGTTTACGACGTTCTACTTTGTTTTCAACTCTGTGTCTTTTATTTCCGACCCCATTTGGAGATGAGAGAGCAGGAACTGTGTCTGACAATAGCATTCACACAAATGAGAAGTGATTGGACCGTGGACATAGTTGTAAATGTTTGAGAGGAGGGCGGGACTTGGCAAAATCTCTTGGCAAAAGGTCTTGTCTTGCAGGACCTGAAATTATCTCTCACAGGAGTTGAAATTACCTCAGAGAAAATTTGTCCCAAGATTTCCTTTTTTAATAGAGATAAATATATGTTTTTTAAAAATTTTTACCTTCTTGTTGTTTTTTCAACCATTCTCTTTATTATTCAGTACTGGGACTTTGCTAGACTTGGATTGCTATTGCTACCAGCAATTCAAACTTTGTCTTAGTGATCCACAGAGCTTCATTGTGATTGGAATCATTTTTGTGAAGAATAAATCTTTCATTTTACAAAGATTCAATGCTTGCCCTTATTACCAAGCTGGGGTTTAATGGTGATATCCCCGTCTAGTAGGCATTATTGGAAGTCTTTGGGAGTATGTGCTTTAGAACACTTTAGTGCTTGGGACACTCAGTTCATGACAGCCTTACACCAAGTGATTTTGTTCTTAGTAATTTTTTTGATGGCAGTGACTTGTAACTGATTGTAATGTATTGTACAGTATCAGGTTTTATAGAAAGTATCAGGAAATATAGAAAGGAACATAAAATGCTCCTACGCTTCATACATACCCGCAGGAAGACTTAATAGAAATAATTAAAACTATATTCACAACTAGACTGATTATACAGTACATATAACATGCTATTGAAATAAAAATAAAAACTAGTGCTTAAAGTATTATATGTATTCTTTCTCTAAAATCTCTCAAATTATTATGCAGCATGTTTTTCATGTTAGTATACTACTACATTGGCAGCATTATTAAAAAAGTATGTTGAGACAGAGATTAGTGTACTTTAATCGTTTCATACAATGAATCGATCAATTATGCTATTTTTATCAACTAGGGTATCACATAATTGAATGCCATCTAATCTAATATGTAAAGCTGAATGTCTTTGTTTAGCATGCAGATGCACAGCATTTAGCCTACCACCACAACAATTTGCACAAATTCTCCATTTGTACAGAGGAACAGCACAGGTTATGTTTGATTCCAAAATTTAGTTGTCCCCACTCCAAGCTGTATACAGTATCCTTGCTATTTTAAAAAAATGACTTTTGCTTTACATATTTCACAAACTTAAGTTTTGAAATTATCCAACCATTAGTTTATTTTTACCTACAAGGTACTTATTGATAAGCAAGAGTTAATCAAGAGTTTAAGTACTTTGAACTTTTACACAAATAGATGCATAGATTTGAAGTTCTTGCATAAAATTGTCTTTTCTAAGGTAGTTTTAAAATTATTCAAATATATCACCCAGCTGAGTTTGAGTGCTTTGTTTTTTCTCTTAATTTGATGTGGTTATAGTTTTTTTACACCACTATAAAAATGTATTGTTGACTTGCAATGAATCCTGCACACAACAAAACCTTACTAACAGCTGCGCTAATATGAGCAGATGCTACTTTTATTTTCACTTTACTGACAAATGTGTACTTTACATTTGTCTCACAACTACACTAAGCATCTATTGAAAAAAACAAATCTTGATTGCACTAACAAGGAATTATTGTACTATAGTTTAACCAAAATGTGCTTTGGATAACAACATTGCACTACTGTATTTATTGTGGATTATCTTTTATCTGTTGTCAATTGACCATTAGCATCTTAATTGAATTGTCTTGTGTTTAATTTGTGTATACTGGAGGCTGGAGGAGCATGCAGAGCAAGATTTCATTGCACAGTGTGACTTGACTGTTTACTGTGCAAATGATAATAAATTCTTATCTCATCATCTCATCAAATACATAATCAGACAAATCATAAAAAATAAATTATGACATAAACAATTGCAATGCATAAATCACAAACAAACAAAAATACTAAAGAAATGATTCCTGGCTGCGACACGGTGGCGCAGTGGGTAGCGCTGCTGCCTCGCAGTTGGGAGACCTGGGGACCTGGGTTCACTTCCCGGGTCCTCCCTGTGTGGTGTTTGCATGTTCTCCCTGTGTCTGCGTGGGTTTCCTCCCACAGTCCAAAGACATGCTGGTTAGGTGGATTGGCGATTCTAAATTGGCCCTAGTGTGTGCTTGGTGTTTGTGTGTGTCCTGCAGTGGGCTGGCACCCTGCCCGGGATTGGTTCGTGCCCTGTGTTGGCTGGGATTGGCTCCAGCAGACCCCTGTGTTCGGATTCAGCGGGTTGGAAAATGGATGGATGGATGATTCCTGGCTAACACACACTGTAACCAGGGTGTCACATTATGCATTTTTAATTTTTTTGACTGTAGCCTACAAATTTGCTTTCCTGCTAGTAAAGATGTGGTGTTGGATGTTATTACTAGAAATCTGTGTCCATTGCTTTTCTTTTTTCTCTACATTCTGTGGCATATGTGTTATCCATCACTCAATAAGCTTTTATTTTATGCAGCACTTTTTACCTTTAGTACAATGTCAAAGTGTTGTATGTGGACACTGAATGACAGAGTGCAGGTAAAGTTTCATTATTTTTTTCTTATTACAAAATAAAAATAATTGAAAGATCTGTAGGCATATGACTAATAAAACAATGTGCTGGCCTTGCCCCTCTGTCCTTTGAAAGTAGCCTATGCACATTCACATTACATTTGGTACTCCGTAAAATCCTGTGCACATGTGCCTCTCAACCTCATGAAAGGCTTCTTTTGTGCGTCTTGCAAATTAAATTTTCGTCTGATGTTTTGAACACTCTGTCTTTGGCTGCTGCACTACAAAACTGCAAGTCCTCTGAATGATGGAATGTAGCTATGTGTGGGACTAACTGACACTGCAAGGCACACTGACGTGCAGTGTTGTACATGAACCAGCTCAAAACAGCGCGTTCATTGAACAGGCTCATTTTTCTAAGAACGGCGAACGTAACGTATTTGCAAGTGAAGAACTTGAACGTGTGCTAGTTCAGCTTTATGTGACATTCTGGATGTGGTTTACGTCCGGATTAAACGTTTTGCCTTACCCTGTAATGTAGGGGTGGCGCCGAATTCGAATACGGTATTCGGATAAGCACAAATAGTGGATTTTTACGACTATTGATTTCCAGATTTTTTGCCATGTATTTGTATTCGGAGAAAAATAACGTGAAATCAAAAAGGCACTGTCTGTTTCTGCCTGCTTGTACTTAAGCAGGACCCCCGCTGACACGAGCACACGGTGAAGCTCCGCTTTCACTTTTAGGAAAACATTTTACTTCCCGAGGCCACTTGATATTTTTCCTCGTTGGACATGCAATATGTGACGCAAATTTTCACTGGCAGCGTAATAGGTTAGTTCACCTACAGTCACCATTTGTGTCACACGGTTGGAAATCGAGCGGTTATTTATATATATACTTACATCTATTTAATTTCTTTTTTGACCGGGAGCATATTAGCATATATGGTTATATGTGTTTGTTGCTGGGTATCCATCCATCCATCCATTGTCTCCCGCTTATCCGAGGTCGGGTCGCGGGGGCAGCAGCTTGAGCAGAGATGCCCAGACTTCCCTCTCCCCGGCCACTTCTTCTAGCTCTTCCGGGAGAATCCCAAGGCGTTCCCAGGCCAGTCGAGAGACATAGTCCCTCCAGCGTGTCCTGGGTCTTCCCCGGGGCCTCCTCCCGGTTGGACGTGCCCGGAACACCTCACCAGGGAGGCGTCCAGGAGGCATCCTGATCAGATGCCCGAGCCACCTCATCTGACTCCTCTCGATGCGGAGGAACAGCGGCTCTACTCTGAGCCCCTCCCGGATGACTGAGCTTCTCACCCTATCTTTAAGGGAAAGCCCAGACACCCTGCGGAGGAAACTCATTTCAGCCGCTTGTATTCGCGATCTCGTTCTTTCGGTCACTACCCATAGCTCATGACCATAGGTGAGGGTAGGAACATAGATCGACTGGTAAATTGAGAGCTTCGCCTTGCGGCTCAGCTCCTTTTTCACCACGACAGACCGATGCAACGCCCGCATTACTGCGGATGCCGCACCGATCTGCCTGTCGATCTCACGCTCCATTCTTCCCTCACTCGTGAACAAGACCCCGAGATACTTGAACTCCTCCACTTGGGGCAGGATCTCGCTACCAACCCTGAGAGGGCACTCCACCCTTTTCCGGTTGAGGACCATGGTCTCGGATTTGGAGGTGCTGATTCTCATCCCAGCCGCTTCACACTCGGCTGCGAACCGATCCAGAGAGAGCTGAAGATCATGGCCTGATGAAGCAAACAGGACAACATCATCTGCAAAAAGCAGTGACCCAATCCTGAGCCCACCAAACCGGACCCCCCTCAACACCCTGGCTGCGCCTAGAAATTCTGTCCATAAAAGTTATGAACAGAATCGGTGACAAAGGGCAGCCCTGGCGGAGTCCAACTCTCACTGGAAACGGGTTCGACTTACTGCCGGCAATGCGGACCAAGCTCTGGCACTGATCATACAGGGACTGAACAGCCCTTATCAGGGGGGCCGGTACCCCATACTCTAGGAGTACCCCCCACAGGATTCCCCGAGGGACACGGTCGAATGCCTTTTCTAAGTCCACAAAACACATGTAGACTGGTTGGGCAAACTCCCATGCACCCTCCAGGACCCTGCTAAGGGTATAGAGCTGGTCCACTGTTCCGCGACCAGGACGAAAACCACACTGTTCCTCCTGAATCCGAGGCTCGACTATCCGATGGACCCTCCTCTCCAGGACCCCTGAATAGACTTTTCCAGGGAGGCTGAGGAGTGTGATCCCTCTGTAGTTGGAACACACCCTCCGATCCCCCTTCTTAAAGAGGGGGACCACCACCCCGGTCTGCCAATCCAGAGGCACTGTCCCTGATGTCCATGCGATGTTGCAGAGGCGTGTCAGCCAAGACAGTCCTACAACATCCAGAGCCTTGAGGAACTCCGGGTGTATCTCATCCACCCCCGGGGCCCTGCCACCAAGGAGTTTTTTGACCACCTCGGTGACCTCAGTCCCAGAGATGGGGGAGCCCACCTCTGACTCCCCAGGCTCTGCTTCCTCATTGGAAGGCATGTTAATGGGATTGAGGAGGTCTTCGAAGTATTCCCCCCACCGACCCACAACGTCCCGAGTCGAGGTCAGCAGCGCACCATCCCCACCATATACGGTGTTGACACTGCACTGCTTCCCCTTCTTGAGACGCCGGATGGTGGACCAGAATCTCCTCGAAGCCGTCCGAAAGTCGTTCTCCATGGCCTCCCCCAAACTCCTCCCACGCCCGAGTTTTTGCCTCAGCAACCACCAAAGCCGCATTCCGCTTGGCCTGCCGGTACCTATCAGCTGCCTCCGGGGTCCCACAGGACAAAAGGGTCCTGTAGGACTCCTTCTTCAGCTTGACGGCATCCTTCACCGCCGGTGTCCACCAGCGGGTTCGGGGATTGCCGCCACGACAGGCACCGACCACCTTACGGCCACAGCTCCGGTCAGCTGCCTCAACAATAGAGGCACGGAACATGGCCCATTCGGACTCAATGTCCCCCACCTCCCTCGGGATGTGGTCGAAGTTCTGCCGGAGGTGGGAGTTGAAGCTACTTCTGACAGGGGGCTCTGCCAGACGTTCCCAGCAGACCCTCACAACACGTTTGGGCCTACCACGCCTGACCGGCATCCTCCCCCACCATCGAAGCCAACTCACCACCAGGTGGTGATCAGTTGACAGCTCCGCCCCTCTCTTCACCCGAGTGTCCAAGACATGTGGCCGCAAGTCCGACGACACGACCACAAAGTCGATCATCGAACTGAGGCCTAGGGTGTCCTGGTGCCAAGTGCACATATGAACACCCCTATGCTTGAACATGGTGTTCGTTATGGACAATCCGTGACGAGCACAGAAGTCCAATAACAAAACACCGCTCGGGTTCAGATCAGGGGGGCCATTCCTCCCAATCACGCCCTTCCAGGTCTCTCTGTCATTGCCCACGTGAGCATTGAAGTCTCCCAGCAGAACGAGGGAGTCCCCAGAAGGTATGCCCTCTAGCACCCCCTCCAGGGACTCCAAAAAGGGTGGGTACTCCGAACTGCTGTTCGGTGCATACGCACAAACAACAGTTAGGACCCGTCCCCCCCACCCGAAGGCGAAGGGAGGCTACCCTCTCGTCCACCGGGGTAAACCCCAATGTACAGGCTCCAAGTTGGGGGGCAATAAGTATACCCACACCTGCTCGGCGCCTCTCACCGGGGGCAACTCCAGAGTGGTAGAGAGTCCAGCCCGTCTCAAGGAGATTGGTTCCAGAGTCCAAGCTGTGCGTTGAGGTGAGCCCGACTATATCTAGCCGGAACCTCTCAACTTCGCGCACTAGCTCAGGCTCCTTCCCCTTCAGAGAGGTGACATTCCACGTCCCAAGAGCCAGTTTCTGTAGCCGAGGATCGGACCGCCAAGGTCCCCGCCTTCGGCCACCACCCAACTCACACTGCACCCGACCTCCTTGGCCCCTCCCATAGGTGGTGAGCCCATGGGAAGGGGGACCCACGTTGCCTCTTCGGGCTGTGCCCGGCCGAGCCCCATGGGTGCAGGCCCGGCCACCAGGCGCTCGCCATCAAGCCCCACCTCCAGGCCTGGCTCCAGAGTGGGGCCCCGGTGACCCGCGTCCGGGCAAGGGAAAAACGCCGTCCAAAATGGTTTTTCTTCATAGGAGGTTTGTTTAAACCGCTCTTTGTCTCATCCCTCACCTAGGACCAGTTTGCCTTGGGTGGCCCTACCAGGGGCATAAAGCCCCGGACAACAGAGCTCCTAGGATCATTGGGACACGCAAACCCCTCCACCACGATAAGGTGACGGTTAAAGGAGGGGGTTGCTGGGTATAACTCAATAAAATGTGTTTTTTAAAAAAGTCTTCATAATTATTGTATTTTATTCAAGAACACTGCATTAGCCTAATATAAGGCATGCAAAATTGAAAAATGTCAACTCGTGGGTCATTTATTCTCACTCCTTAAAAAATACAATATGAACTGAACATGAACTAGTTCAGACTTGAAATGGTGAATTATGAACGTGAATTTATTCATTTTATTCTGTGTGAACTGAACTTTGAGCCACATCTTGTGAGGTATGAACTTGCACAACACTGCTGACGTGGTGCTGAATGGCCCTGAGCTGAGTGAACAGATGGGTAGTCGAAGGTCTTTCCATTGATCTCACTAGAAATGCTGCATGAGTTTAGCCACAGGGTGTCACTAGTTTACCAAACATTAAGTTAGTTTTCAGTCACTTCATTCATTCAATTCAAAGTTGTCCTATAAAAACTGTCTTGTAATGCAAGAAATCCAGTACTGTATCTGTATACGTATAAAAAGCATTCAGTTGGTTTTGTCTGACCACACGTTACATTATTATTTGTATTCTTACTCTAAAATCTCTCAAATTATTATGCAGCATGTTTTTCATGTAAGTATACTACTACATTGGCAGCATTATTAAAAAGGTATGTTGGGACTGAAAATTACTACACAGAGATTAGTGTACTTTAATCGTTTCATACAATGAATCGATCAAATATGCTATTTTTATCAACTAGGGTATCACATAATTAAATGCCATCTAATCTAATATGTAAAGCTGAATGTCTTTGTTTAGCATGCAAATGCACAGCATTTAGCCTACCACCACAACAATTTGCACAAATTTTCCATTTGTACAGAGGAACAGCACAGGTTATGTTTGATTCCAAAATTTAGTTGTTGTCCCCACTCCAAGCTGTATGCGGTATCCCTGCTATTTTAAAAAAATGACTTTTGCTTTACATATTTCACAAACTTAAGTTTTGAAATTATCCAACCATTAGTTTATTTTTACCTACAAGGTACTTATTGAAAAGCAAGAATTAATCAAGAGTTTAAGTACTTTGAACTTTTACACAAATACGTTCTTGCATAAAATTGTCTTTTCTAAGGTAGTTTAAAATTATTCAAATATATCATCCAGCTGAGTTTGAGTGCTTTGTTTTTTCTCTTAATTTGATGTGGTTATATTTTTTTTACACCACTATAAAAATGCATTGTTGACTTGCAATGAATCCTGCACACAACAAAACCTTACTAACAGCTGCGCTAATATGAGCAGATGCTACTTTTATTTTCACTTTACTGACAAATGTGTACTTTACATTTGTCTCTCAACTACACTAAGCATCTATTGAAAGAAACAAATCTTGATTGCACTAACAAGGAATTATTGTACTATAGTTTAACCAAAATGTGCTTTGGATAACAAGATAGATAGATAGATAGATAGATAGATAGATAGATAGATAGATAGATAGATAGATAGATAGATAGATAGATAGATAGATAGATAGATAGATAGATACTTTATTAATCCCAATGGGAAATTCACAACAACAACAACATTGCACTACTGTATTTATTGTGGATTATCTTTTATCTGTTGTCTATTGACCATTAGCATCTTAATTGAATTGTCTTGTGTTTAATTTGTGTATACTGGAGGCTCAATTCAATAGTTTTGTTGGCATGATGTTGGAAAATCCATTGTTGTTAAACACTTATGTTTGTTTCCATAAATACCAAGATAATTTAAAATGTTTCAAAAGATCATTAAAAAAATGGACGAGTCAGTCAATAAGAAACAGAAACATGGAATCACTACAATATTCACTGACTCACTTTCTAAACAAACTTAATTGAAGGTTAGTGTCACTGGGGGCAGAGCCTGTCCTGTTAGTATCGGGTACAAGGTAACAACCAACCATAGATATGGATGTACTCACACAAACTAATACCCAGTTACACTGGAGTTATTTAACATAATGATACAAAAATATTTAAATATTGCTTATGAGGCCTATGGATAATCAAGATCTGTAAATAAAAAAAAAATCATGAGTGTCAAAAGGCATCTATGGAAGATTGTCACTCTTTTAATAGTGTCACACACGTGCGCATGGGAGGCAGCTAAAAGGACCAAATGAAGGTAATTCCAGTCAGGCCAGGGGGTGGCGGGGTGTACTAACCCTTTCTCGTTTATCTCTGCAGACCAAACACGGGAAATTTTTCCCAATTCCGGCTACAAAGACATCACTTCCAGCTCCCTGCCTTAAAACCCAGACCATTTCCTTGTTTCCTCGTTTCAATGGTGGACTCGAATCTGTACATATCAGTGCAACTAGTTTAGCATTTTGCAGCCAGGGCTGACCCAAACCTTCTTCTTTGTGTCAAGGCTATTTATTTCACAGTGGCATAGTCGGTAGGATGTTGGCCTCCTTGTAGAACCAGCAGCCAAACCAGACAGAAGCCTCGACAACCCAAAAGGGGTCAGGTAGGAGAGTACCGTTCCCAAGTTGCCAGGTTGGAGTCAGTCTGTGTGGGTAAGGGGAATGTGAGGGGCACTTTGACCTGGAAGTCAAACATAGACACCTGGGCATGTGGGTAAGGGGCCAGGCTCAGAAGGGAATACATTGGGCATTTATTATAGGCTCTTGGGAGAAGGCTCTGCTCAGATAAACCCCACAAAGGGAAATCCCTTTGATAAAGGTGGGGGTACCCCTGGTTGGCAGGCGAGTAAACAACATGGGAGTTTAATCCACAATTGCCTGCTGCTCCCAAAGCATTTAAATTATGAGCTAAAGTCGGGTGTTGGGTAAGGCCAGAGAAAAACAACACCCGGCAGATAGTAGAGCAGGTAGCCTGCGCATTATTGCTCGCCCAGCTGGCCTGGGACGACTGGTCAAGAACTTGATCTCCTTGATAGAGATCATGGAAACTTTACGAGCTGAAACCTACTCGGGGGAACCAGAATGGGACCCATGTGAACCCTGATGGACCAGCGTCTCTGCCTTTGAGCCCCATCTCTAAATTGCTGAGCAAACACCAGAGACTCCTGATATATGACAACGGTCTCTGCTCAGTGACAAAGAGGTAGGCGGAGAGACATGGAGGGAGGAGTGGTGTGCTCTGCTCTAGCCAATCCTTTGGCCTTCTCTCATACTGGAGTAGCAACAGTGAACGGCTACAAGCTTCCAGCCTTATTCGACTGAAACGTAATGTTTCAGTTGTTGCTCACCATTTGGTGTTGCCGTGACGATGGCTTAAAACTGAGACCAATCGAACCTGTATACACAGTGACGTCCCTTACTATAAGTCTGCCGCCTGCTATATCAGCCATGATGGGTCTGTAAAAAAGCTGACTGTGGCGGTACTTAAAAGTCCTCTGTTCCCGGTAATATTCAATAGAGATTGATCAAATAGTAAAAGCGGTATAAAAATCACTATTTCAAAGCAAACACTGGACCTAATCATGGTCACTGAAACCATGTCCTCATCTGCCTCCATGCCATGTCTGAACCCGGAAGGGAGATGAAGCTTGGCCTCTAACAATGACGTCCCGGGATGAAACCATGCCCCTTGAGGTCGAATCTGATCCTCTCACCCAACTGTAGTTTCAATTTAAGTAGACTCCTGCTTCTTTTAAAAAGGGAGCAGTGGAATGATGATTCCCTTAAGTTTGCGAAGAATAGATGCTAATAGATGGCCATAGCACACAGTACACTACATTCTATGCCACAGGGTCCCCACTTTGTGCTAAATAATGACCTTCTTTATCGGGTAGCTGAATATGACGGGGAGATACAGTCCCAGCTGTTAGTGGCACAGGCTTACCGGTGACAAGTCTGTGAACTGGTGTATACTCACCTCCTGGGAGCCCAATTGGCCCCACAGAAAACACTCAAGAGTATTAAGCTCTGATTTTTTGGCCAGGAAGTAATGAGGAGGTCCACCGCTTTTGTGTGTCCTGTCCGGAATTGTCCATTGTGGCAGATTCCTAGGAGGGACCATGCTCCTCTAGGTCCCTTACCCTTAATTGATATGGGATTGAAATGGGATAATTGATATCCCATTTGAACGCATTGGAGTCAACCTGATGGAACCCTTATAGCCCTCAGCCAGGGGACATAAATATATAATATTCCTGGTAGATTATGTTTCATTGCTCAGCAACTTCAAAAGCTATCGCATGGGAGTTAGTAGGGGTATTTGCACGAGTTGGCAACCCTATCCTAAAGGATCAACAGATGCCCTTTACCTCAGAGATGTTGACAGCCAAGTAACTGAAAATAAAAGAAGACCTCAGTATATCATCCTCAAACCGATGGTCTATTGGAGCAGTTTAATCAGACCCTCACACAGATGCTGCGCAAACTAGTCAATGAGGATGGAAGGACCTTTTTGCATATCGGGAAGTCCCACAAGCCTCCACAGGGTTCTCACCTTTTGAATTATTGTATGGATGACAACCCCGGATATTCTAAAAGAATGTTGGTAGGAGGAGGCATTCCCCTCCATAAATATACTAGAGTATATTGCGCAATTACAAGACAGACTTGCTAAGATTCGACCTGTTCTCAAATTTCATATGAAGAAGATGTAAGGAGTGCAGGTCCGTTGCTATGACCATGGTATGTCTCTGAGAGAGTTCCGCCTGGGAGATTGGGTCTTGGTTCTTGCTCCAACATAGCATTCCAAACTACTGGCACATTGACAAGGCCCATATGAACTTAAGGAGAGGAAGGGGCTGGTTGATTATTTGATTAAACAACCAAATCATCGACCAAGTGAGTGGGTTTATCATGTAAATCTGCTGTAACAGTGGAAGAAAAGGGATGGATTGGTCGAAGCCAAATATTTAGGCTACCAAGTGGGCCAGGGTATTTTGCGGCCACAGTGTTACAAAGTTGATGCCATATTGAATTGGCCCCATCTGATAACCAAGAGGCAGATTGTGGCCTTTCTCAGATTTGTCGGGTACTATCGCCGGTTTGTACCCTGCTTCTCCGAGAAAACAATGCCCTTGACCAATCTCACAAGGAAGGGGAAACCGAATCATGTGGTATGGGATGATAAAACAGAATCTGCATTTTGTGACTTAAACAGGCCCTTATGTCAACTCCAGTTTTGAAAGCCCCTAATTTTTCTTTGCCTTTCATCCTCCAGATGGATGCTTTGGACAAAGGTCTTGGAGCTGTGCTGAGCCAAAGCGTCAACAGAATTGAACAGCCCATCATGTTCCTGAGTCAGAAACTGCTGGACTGGGAGACCAGGTATGAGGCCGTGGAGCGAGAGGCCTTGGCAATTATTAGTCTGAGGTACTACCTCTTGGGTCACGGGTTCACCCTGGTGATGGACCATGCGCCTTTACAGTGGATGGCCTTGCACAGGGAGTCAAACCCATGAGTCACGAGGTGGTTCTTAGACCTACAGCCATACAAGTTTTCATGCTGTTGGGTCTGGGCTGAGGGGGGGAGGGTGTGCATGGCAGGCAGCTAAAAGGACCAAATGAACGTAATTCCAGCCAGGCCAGGGGGTGGCGGGGTGCTCTAACCCTATCTCTGTTATCCCTGCTGACTAAACACAGGAAATTCTGCCTGATTCTGGCCACCTTGATGTCACTTCCGGGTCCAGCCACCTTGATGTCATTTCTGTGTCCAGCCACCCTGACGTCACTTTCAGGTCCAGCCAGCCTGACATCACTTCCAGTTCCCTGCCTTAAAACCAAGGCCACTTCCTATGTTTCCTCGGTTCACTGGTGGACTCTAGTTGCACTGATGTGTACAGATTCATTTTGCCTTTTGCCGCCAGGGTTCAAGACATAGGTGGCTGCCCCAAACCTTCTTCTGTGTGTTGAGGCTATTTATTTCACAACAGTAAGAAAATAATAAAGGAATTGGTGAAGTATTTTAGAGTTCAATTAAGAAGGTGAAAATCCCATTGTTTCAGCTGCTACTGTTTCCATCATATTTCTTAGACTTTAAACACCATAACTGCAAATATCTAATTAACACTTTGGAGTGTACATACAGTTCCACTAAATATATTTATTTCTTTATTTGTTATTAATGCATATATCAATATGTCCTGCAAGCCTGAGCTGGATTAAGTGAGATTGATAACGAATGATTGAATACATTGAAATTTGTTACCAGGATGTCACAGTCTGAATTAGCAAAATTTGCCCTAATTTAGGGTGTTCATAAAAGTGTAACAATCTACTTCATGAGGCAGAAGTGAATAATAATAGTTGCGTCATATATTTGAAATACTAAAACATGTGTTGCAATTTAAATTTAAGTCTAAACATTCTTGATTGTAGTAGAAATCTGTCATTTTTTACCCTCTGTATCTCTGATTTGTATGTAAGCAACACTGAAGAAACATAAGAAACAGTCCTGTCTCCTTTTCACTTTACTTTGTACACTTCAGACTATAAATATAACACCAGGTCATGTCATTACATATTTGCACCTATGAGTTGTATCCATAAGGGGGATGAGAGAGAGAGGAGTCAAGTTGGGAAATTTATTTTGTGGTGCACAAAGAATTGTCTGCAACTAAACATCAGCAACTGGTTATAGACATTTGCATCACAAAAGAGCTTCTATGTGTGGTCACTCTTTAGGGAGTGGATGTAAAGCAGAGGTGCTCCTCTCCTACAAGAACTTAGGGGTCCACATCAAATACAGGATGGTCTGGTTTCATAAACCAGAGGAACTATATAGGAAATGGCAGAGCAAGTTCTTCTTTCTTAGGAGACTGCATCCTTTTAATGTGGATAGTAACATTCTTCACATCTTCCACAACTCTGTGATGGCCAGTGCAGTTTTCTACACTGCACTGTGTTGACATGGTAACATCACTTCAAGAGAGGCCCACCAAATCAAGAAGATAATTAAAAGGGCAGGCTTAGATATAGAATGCACCCTGAACCCCTTGAAGGTAGCAGCAAAGGAGGGAATTAAAACAAAACTGAGTACCATTATGAACAATGGTTCACATCCTCTCTCTCTGACACACTAACACTGAGTACTTTCAGCTAGCAAATTATTCAGTAGAAGTTTGTCAAGAAACTGGATGCTGGAGCTCCTTTATACCAACAGCAACTCTGCATAATCCCCCACTGTGACTTTAACTACCCAGTTTTTTCTTTCTTTTTAATTCTTTTAGTCATTCTGATGTAAGTTCAGACCTTAGTGTGTTGGTATCTATCTATCTATCTATCTATCTATCTATCTATCTATCTATCTATCTATCTATCTATCTATCTATCTATCTATCTATCTATCTATCTATCTATCTATCTATCTATCTATCTATCTATCTATCTATCTATCTATCTAATGAGCAACTGTAGAGAAAAGCCAAGCAAAATGACACCTTTTATTGGCTAACTAAAAAGATTACAATATGCAAGCTTTCGAGGCAACTCAGGCCCCTTCTTCAGGCAAGATGCACTCTTGGGTGGGTTGACATGGCATGCACATGTCAAGTAATTCAGATGAGTTTTGCTGAAGACACCTATTGGTTTACTCTTTATCATAAGGGTGTAATCTGCACAAAATATTGTCTATAAATTAGGATTTTTCATGTCTAGAGGGCCAAAAATAGGATGGAACTCCAAAAAGGTTTATGTCTCATATAACTAGACATCAACATGAGTCTTACAGTATAGCATATGTGAGTTTTTTTCTTTATTGGTGATTCAGGAAGCGCTGGAAAAAATAAACATAAAAAAGGAAATTAATATTATAAAGTACATTTAAAGTACTTCATCTAGCTCATTTTATTACCTTCATGCAAAGAAAACTCAAACTTACATCTAAAACTTAAAACAAAGTTACTAAGTGTGTCCATCATTAAATGAACAGCACATAAAAGTAAATAGATCAAGCAATAAATAAATAATCTACCTAAAATATGACACAGGATATTAAAACAACAGACATGTCTTAAAAATATCAAACAACATCCAAAGTAATTTTGTGATAGTTCATAATTGTGCAATGTGTTGTGCAATCTATACAAATCTTGAAAAACCTCCAGCTCAATGGAAAAGTGATGATTATTTCATTTGTTTGCTCATATATACATGGTAATTGGATAAAGAGCATTTATTTAGATGACTATGGCTTGTTTTAAATGTCTGGGACCATATTCCCAGCTGCAAAAAAATAAAAAGTGATCTTCGTTTAACAATGGAAATTTTATTCTGTAGCATTTTAGTGTGTATATTTCATGTATATAAAATTATTAAACTGTATACAGTAGGTTTGCAGTGTGGTAACAAAAAAGCAGAAACAGGAGTCAAGCGATCTGCTCATTTTTCATTAAAATGAAGAGAGAGCCTGATATATTTCATTTTATTTTAAGAGAACTTATCCTAACATAAAAACGTATCTTAAAAAAGTAAGACGAGGGACTAGGGTGCACATCAGAAAATACATTTTCTGAGTTTTCGGTAATAAGTATACAAAAGAAGAGAGAACAGTAAAAATAGGACATAGGCTATACAGGCAGTGCTTCGATTGATGGCATTTAATTATAGCTGGAATGTTTCCTTCTGTGTGTCTTTACTTAAATAACCATTTTGCTTAAAGATATCATTCAATACTAATCTTGCCTTCCGGAAGGTTTTTCTCTATAAATCCAATAAGTATATCTTTTCTTTTTTGGCAGTGTTCTCTCCCTGGTTCAGGTTATCCTAACGCACAGTCAGTCAGTTAGCTATTCTATTCCACAGAGATTGAATTGATGGCTTGCTCTTTCACTTAAACTAATTGGAGTTTATAAAAAAAGTACAGAAGTAGTTCCTGTAATTAAATCTCTCCATTTAAATCAAAGACCATGGAAGATAATAATGGTAAATAAGAATAAACAAACACAATAAATAACAGAAGACAACTAAATAAACATGCATTAGATGTGAACACATTACTATTATCATAAAGCATATTGTTCTGTTATTTGCATTAGTAATGGTAATTGGCTTTTTTTCATTAGCAGCAGAACCATTTAGTTTTTCTTATATTTATTTCAGTTTTGGGTATAGTGTAGCCATTTAGACATTCAGTGAAAACAACAGCCAACAAGACCTGCCTCAGCCACAATTAAAAGTAAGATGTAAAATTGGAGACAACTAAATAAAGACAGAAAGAAAGTCATTCTAGAAAGAAATATGGTTTGAAAATAAAGAAAAACACAAAGTAAAGAAGTACAGTACAAATTATAGCCAAGAAAAAGTAAAGCAAAGGATCTTAAAAAATGTTAAGACTTTGACATATGAAATAAGCTATAAGCTTTAATGCAGCCATTCATTGGTTTTCTCAACCCACTAATGCCATTACTGGGTCGTAGGAAGATAAACCATATCCTGAAAACATCAGGAATAAGGTACAAAGCAACCCTGAAAGATGGACAGGTGCATCACAGACAAGTTTATGTAACCTTACTAATGTGCTTTATTCTGCAAGGATAGGCCCTGGGTCATGGGACTCTGTATTGATATAGACAGATTTAAAAAATCTGCTGAAATGAAACAATCACCACGAATAAGAGTAGCTCTGTTCTTGTGATAAAAGACCACTAAGTGCTAAAGTGGTAGATATAAAAGCACCTAACATCATTTGTCTATCACTGAAAGTGTTTATTATTCCATATAATGCAATTACAAATTTGCTGTATATATTGAAAAGAACCCCATAAAGCATCAAATTTCTCTTATATTTGAAAAGATCATTGCCCCCATAAGGTGTTCATTTCTACACAGCGGCCCCATCAAAAGGCCACTCACATTATGCATACTCTGTCATTCCTAACATATTGCTCAGCTTCTTCTGTCTTTTACTATATCTATGACTGCTTTCTGCTTCTTGCAAACTATAACTCAGTGATCTATCTTAATGGCAAAAATAAAATCACACACATTACAATGTATTAACAGCCCACAACCTCTCAGCTATGCCAAAGAATTAGATGATAGGCCCACAGAGATGCCGTTATTTTGAATTACTGTCCAGAGTTTAATAAACAATGCATTATATTTCTTATTCATTTAAACGATATGGCAAAGCACCAAAAGTGGTAAAATGCCATATCTGACATTAAAGGTGCCTGCAGAGTGTCTGAACTTAGGAGAAAATGCTGCAAACCTAAGTATAAATGAGGAAAACTAAATGAACAGACCACTATGAAATATTCAAGGCACATAAAACTGAATAGAACAAGGCAGTCTGCCTTGAGAGGCAGTCCTATTTTTTTTAAATTATAAATGAAAATGCTGGAAATATAAGAGTTTAATTTCCAACTACTGGATATCTTCTAAACCCAGCTCAATAAAAAGAATGCCTCTTGAAAACTTCTAATGCAATTTATGAGGCTTTTGCTGCATTTTGTAAACACAAAATAAACAGTATTAGATGTAATATAATACATCCCTCTAAAATGAATCTTGTTGAACGTCAGTATGCTCTTTTTAGTGAATTAAATTCCTTCACTCAAATAGATTTATCTGAACTTTGTAAAATAATTTCTCTGCTAAAATCCTTCACTTGTGCACTTGACCCAGTCCTAACAAGCTTTTTTTAAAGATGTCTAATTTGCTAATTAATATTGTACTTGACATACCAAACTCTTAATTAGATATGGGGGACTTCCCAGATTCTCTAAAGACAGTAGTACTTAAACCCCTGCACAAGAAAAATGATTTAGACTCCTTCATCTTAGACAACATTAAACATATTTTTTAACTTGCCCTTTCAAGTAAAACTCTACGAAAAAGTTTTTCTGCATTTAAATGACCATTTGAACCAAAATTATTTTCTTGATACGTTTAAGTCAGATTTAAAATTGATTGCAAATTGAAAAGATTCTAAGAAACTAGTGCACGCTTTTGTTTTTAGTCAAACAGATTACTGTAATGCACTCCTAACTAGATTACCCAAAAAAGACACTGGTTGCATTTAGCTCAGAATGCAGCAGCAGGAATCTTAATTAGAAAAAGAAAATTTCACAGTTTGTTACACTGATTAGCTTTGTCCTTTAGAACTTACCTTAAAAGACTACTAATGGTAAATAAAGCATTAAATAATTTTTCTCCTTTCTATCTTTTGTAGTGCCTGTCCCCCAATATTATGTCATAACCCAAAGATCTTCTGATGGCAGCCTGCGGTTACGCACTAAAAATCTGGAATATTGTACCAGCAGAGACATACACCATGAAGCACTTTAAAAAAAAACCCTAGAAAGATATATATTTTTTAATTTTATTTGAAGAAAATAACATTCCATACAATCAAGTCGAAATTAACAAAACAGAAACATTGTTTTCAAATTTGGCACTTTGTAGTTACATTTTAATCTACTACTAAAAAACTATACATGCATAGAATTATCATATTCTCATTAATCTTTAATTAATTATTAATCTCATTAATCATTAATATCATTATCATATAATCATTAATCTCTCTACTTTTTTCTGCTTTCCTTCCAAGTTTTTCTGTGACATTTTGCGACACCACCACCTGTTCAAAGCACGGTGCGGCCACCTATGATGGTTGTACAAAAGCAGATACCTCAGCTGTCCATGAGACCCACTGCATCAGCTCCTCTAGGATGAAGTCTAAAAAACAAGAAGGAACTACTTAAGTACATTTCTGTTAGGATGAATGTCCAATGGGGGTTGGGCAGTTTTTTGGCCTTAAACCCCTGCAGATTTTGTTTTTTTTATGCATCTTGCCCTTTTTAAAAAAAATTTTCTGTCCTCCCTGAACGTATTTTTAGAGGCTTAAAAATAAATTCATACTGTATACCATATAAGGACTCTGTTATTCTATTAATCATGTCCGGTATATATTTCATCTAAGTGAGTACTTAATTATTTTTTGCTACTTATTCATTGTTATTCTTACCTAATTTAATTAATTTTTCTTTTCTTGAAACTATTTCTTTGACATCTTGTAAAACACTTTAAAATTTGTTATAGAAATTACTGTTGTTGTTGTTACTGTTGTAGAATGTGACTGGACTGGTTTTAGAATGTGCCAAGCAGAGTATCATTCTAAAAGTAAATTGTTTTTAATTGCATACTTTTTTTCATTTTGCCTACACATAAAGATATTTTGTTATTACAGACAGGAAAGGGCTGGCTGTCCGTAAAGCATCTTCATTACTAGAAGGGCAGATTTACTTAAGTGTGTAGCTGTTTATGAGAGTAACAAAAATTGTGTTGGATCATATACCTATTTGTAATTATCATAAAACCACAATAACTTTGTGAAAATCTCAAAGATGACACAATTACCAGTTCTCTAGGGACATTGCCAATAAATTTGCCAGTTTGAATAAATTATCATGCTTGATTATTGTTAGATGTTGAGTGCTTACACTATTTCAGTCATTCTGTTTATCCATCCATACGTATCCATTTTCCAGCTTCCTTTTCTAGGTCCTGGAAGCTGTTCCCCATTCCGCATTAGGTGCAAGTCGGTATTCAGCCCCTGATGGGACACCAACCCATTGAGCTGCACTCTTAACAAACAAATATGCTCTTATTCTCACCCTTTGTTCAAATAATCTGACTGTCACTAACATCATTGACCATACTATTTAGTGTATGGAAGCACTCACATACTCATTTGTATAAGAACAGTCTTACTGCTATAGTCTTTTTACCATTTTTGATTATGTGTCCAAATTACGGGTATATAGATGAATGAAAGTCTGTTCTGTTTAATCCTATTCTGTTCTACACGACAAACACTTTGCAACAAATGTTAAATAACTCAGATGTCTTTATTGGCTTGTTCTTGAGACTGCTGCATTTTAGTAAATGGAAAAACAAAACAAACCCAAAGACATGATTACTTAAAATTTAATTTGTCGCATTCCACAACGTCAATAACACACTAAAAGTAAAAAACACCTGGTTTCTTGTTGAAAAGAACATACACCTATTTTATTAATGTTTTAATAACCTTTTTTATTGTAAAATGTTAATTGGAAGCTCCCTGCAATACATTTTGCAGTCGTGGCAGACATTAAATGTGAAACAGTCCTCGCCTCACCTCCAGCACTTAGTCTTTATTCATCAAAGTGGTGTCCTCTGTAACTCCGTAGTAAAACTGGTATGAGAAATATAACTCAAAAACGGATTTACTCATTAAATGAGTATCGGATAGTAGAAAGAAAAATTACATATGGTTTTGTTGGTATGTTTGGTGTTAACGTGCATTGTCAGATTGTGCAAAGTTAAGCGACTATTTATTTTTTGAAGACTTTTATTTCATAAATGGGTCAGTGTGGGACAGTGCCTAATCCAAAATAAATTTAATAGAACTTAATTGTAAGCATACCTCAACTTCATGGAACGTCCTATGTACTATTTCCTATTTTTCGATAAATCTTTTAAGATGCGCAAATTACAAAGATTACTGCTTCAAACAATATCTTATGGTGTTTCATACTTTTCGTACTATTAAGAATTCATAATGATATCACATGCAACTGCAGTTGTTAAAATAAAAACCATATGTAACAGAAAGCAAGCTTCTTGTTTTTGACATGAAACCAAATTAATACAAACCACAAATCCCATAGGTCAATGCTCGCGTTGTCGTCGCCTTAGTATGACGTTGTCGAAGAAGTTTCCGGAAGGTTAAGCGGATTACATCAGAAGCTGACATAGTAGAAGCGTGTGGAAGGTTGTTCAGTGAAGTATTGCGCACGTATATTTATATTTGTTTTTGCGAGGTAAGAGGCGTTATCTATTATTTTATTTCAGTAGTACATCGTAAATGTTAACTGGCAATCCTTGCGTTCTTTTATTAACTTGACTATTCTAAACAGAAATTGCTGTCGATTTACCTTTTAAAAATTATTTGAATAAATTAACCAACTGATGCTGTGTAACACAGACTTCAGCTTTCGAAGCAGGTAAAGCTACATTGTAAGGATTAATAGCGCTATTTTTAAAAGTTCAAAGGCATCCGTTGAATAATTAAAAAATCTTTTAGCAGTGAGGCTGATATTTATTTACCATTTATTTGCACCGAAGGACATTCCAAGAGAAAGGAGGTTATTACTAGAGGGTTGCTTTTACTCAAAGATGAAAACAGTTAAGAGAATAAGTGTGTGTGTATACCTTGAGTTGGCCTGCAACCCCCTAGCCTTGAAAAGAGCATACAGCCTGGACAGGCTGTGACTCCCCATCTACCAATTAAGCTAACCATTTTGCACTTATATATACATATATATACCTATTATGCTAAATATGTTCCAATTTGAAAATGCATCACTTAACACCTAGGATAAGTATCTATCTATGTGTATGTATATTTTATATATAATAAATATATATAATATACGTACACACATTACTGGTCTAAAGTTTTAGGACAGCAAGACGTAGAACAAATAAACAATGACGAATAAAAAATAAGTCAAGGAATCATTGATTGTACAGAATTCAAAATTTTGATTCATCGAAGAAGGCAAAGGATCCCTCCGAAGTTGCTGGATGTCATAGCTGGCCTGCAACTGGTGTTGTGAGTGCTGTGCAGAGTGGAGGCAGATCCTCTGCATTCTTCCCAGTTGATTCTGGGGTTTGTCAGGGGTGTGTTCTTGCTCCTACCTCATTCAGTGTTTGCATAGACTGGGTGTTTTGCAGGGTCATGGGTCCACTGGCTGTGGAGCATCTATTGGTGAAGAAAGATTCACTGATCTTTTTTTCAGTGTTTGCATGGACTGGGTGTTTTGCAGGGTCATGGGTCCACTGGCTGTGGAGCATCTATTGGTGAAGAAAGATTCACTGATCTTGACTTTTTTTCAGTGTTTGCATGGACTGGGTGTTTTGCAGGGTCATGGGTCCACTGGCTGTGGAGCATCTATTGGTGAAGAAAGATTCACTGATCTTGACTTTTTATGCTGTGATTTTCGCAGAGACAATGGAGGCTCATGAGAGACTGATTGAGGAGTCTGACTGTTTGGGCTTGCAAGTGTCCTGGGTAAAAACCAAGATCCAGGCCTTTAATGACCTCTTGGGCATAGCCATCAGCAATATATTTGTTTGCGGAGAGTGAGTGTTGACCGCATTGAGAGGTTTACTTATCGCAGCAGTGACATTCACATCTCTGATGACTCTTCCTGTGAAGTCAGTAGACAGATTGGGAGAGCATGGTGGGTAATGAGGTTGCTGGAAAGGGGTGAGTGGCACTCCCGATATCTTTGTCAAAGGATGAAGGTCCAAGTCTTCAGAGTCTTGGTACTTCCTGTTTTGTTATATGGTTGCAAGACATAGACACAATCCAGTGACCTGAAATGAAGACTAGATTCCTTTGGTACTGTATGTCTACAGAGAATTCTTGGGTACTGTGGGTTTGATTTTGTGTTGAACGAGTGGTTGCTCACGGAGTCTTGAATGAGACTCATTACCTGCATTGTGAGGGAGTGTCAGTCACAGTACTACAGTCATGTGACACAATTCCTAGATGGTGATCCAGCTTGCAGAATCCTCATTGTTGAGGACCTGAGTGTTTGGACCAGGCCAAGGGGCTGCACACATAACACCTGGCTGCAGCAGATAGATGGTCATTTCTGATGGGTGGGATTGGACCGTGTGTCTGCCTGTGGGGTTGCCAACCGGGATCCAGAGCTGTTTTGTTGTGTGGTGGTTGCGGCAACGAGCTGTAGCAGCGCATGCTCCCCGACCTGACCTAAAGTTAGCCACCTTTTTCTGATACAACAGCCAAACACCCTTGTGACATTCTTTCTATATGGGAAATAACATTTTGGTCAGAAAGCTCTTCCCAACACTGACACAAACTTGTTGCACTTGCAGGTTGCTTTCATCCATAAAGTAACTCAATGGGATTTAAGTCTGGAGACTGTGCTGACCAGTCCATATTTTAACACTACAATCCAAGAAGCCTGCGAAAATATTTGTAATGCCGGGCCACCTTAATTTTACTCGCAGCTCCTCATCACTGTGCCAATTGCCCACTGATAAGCTACTTTGTTTTGCAAATGTGTCAACAGAAAATTCTCACAGATAAAGTCTGTTTATCTGGGAGTGGAGTGTCTGATAATGTATAAAAATAATAAATTGTAATATGTATGTTTTTATTATATAATAGTAATAATAATAGCAGCCCACTACTCAAAGTGCTAAATGTGGGCAGGACCCAGGATCGAACTAGCAACCTCTTGATTACAAAGCAACAGTTTTTACCTCTGCACAACCTCCACTGTAAAACACAGAAATGCACACATGCATACAGACATCTTTACTGACAGCAACATATTAATTGAACAATTTCATTTTCTTTGGTTTTATTCTTGAATAAAAGCACACTTGTTTTGTTGTACCTTCTGTGAAAGTGTTTTTGATATTTGGACTCCAGTCTTCACACATTATACATTTCATGTGAACATTTTGTCATTATTCCTATAACAGAAATGTCATCCTACATTTGCACAGATCATTGTAGACATTGAATGCCAGACACCTCACTCCCAGATAAACAGACTTCAGCTGTGAGAATTTTGTGTCTGACTTCAGCTGCCTCGGTAGGGGGTGGCCCAGCATTACGAATATTTTCGCAGGCTTCAGGGATTCTAGTGTTAAAGTGTACCTTCTTTTCTTTTAATGTACAGTGATCCCTCGCTATATCGCGCTTCGCCTTTCGCGGCTTCACTCTATCGCGGATTTTATATGTAAGCATATTTAAATATATATCGCGGATTTTTTGCTGGTTCGCGGATTTCTGAGGACAATGGGTCTTTTAATTTCTGGTACATACTTCCTCAGTTGGTTTGCCCAGTTGATTTCATACAAGGGACGCTATTGGCAGATGGCTGAGAAGCTACCCAACTTACTTTTCTCTATCTCTCTCTTGCGCTGACTTTCTCTGATCCTGACGTAGGGGGTGTGAGCAGGGGGGCTGTTCGCACACCTAGACGATACGGACGCTCGTCTAAAAATGCTGAAAGATTATCTTCACGGTGCTACCTTCTGTGCAGCTGCTTCCTGAAGCGACATGCTGCACGGTGCTTCGCATACTTAGAAGCTCAAAGGGCACGTATTGATTTTTCACTGTTTGTTTTCCTCTGTCTCTCTCTGTCTCTCTCCCTGCTCCTGACGAGGGGGTGTGAGCTGCCACCTTCAACAGCTTTGTACCGGCGGTGCTTCGCATACTTAAAAGCCAAACAGCGCTATTGATTTGTTTGCTTTCCTCTGTCTTTGACAGTCTGTGCTCCTGATGGGCACTCCTTTGAAGAGGAAGATATGTTTGCATTCTTTTAATTGTGAAACAAAACTGTCATCTCTGTCTTGTCATGGAGCACAGTTTAAACTTTTGAAAAAGAGACAAATGTTTGTTTGCAGTATTTGAATAACGTTCCTGTCTCTCTACAACCTCCTGTGTTTCTGCGCAAATCTGTGACCCAAGCATGACAATGTAAAAATAACCATATAAACATATGGTTTCTACTTCGCGGATTTTCTTATTTCGCGGGTGGCTCTGGAACGCAACCCCCGCGATGGAGGAAGGATTACTGTAGTTCTGACATAGCCTGGGGGTGTGTTTTGGGTCATTGTCTTGCTGTAGGATGAACCCCAGACCTACTAGACACAGATCAGAAGGTATTGCGTGGTGCTGCAAAATGCTCTAGTAACCCTTTTGATTCAGAATGCAAGTCACCAATCCAGACTATTATAAAGCTCAGACTATTATACTTCCTCCTCAGTGTTTGACAGTTGGCGTCACACACTAAGGAACTATCCTTTCACCAACTCGATGGCATCACACCCTGCGTAATTAACTGATTTCAAATTTTGATACATCAGTTCGCGTGATTTTCTTCCAGTCTGGAGTAACCCTTGCTTTGTTGTTTTGTCCTTGAAGGAATGGCATTCTTACTGCCACTTGCCCTGTCAAACCCCACAGCACAAAGTCTCCTCTTCACAGTAGAAACCAAGACTTATTTTTTTTTTCAACCACTGTTAAGCTGTGCTTTAAATTGTTTCACTGTGAGGTGCCTATCACGCAAACTGGTGACCCTCAGAAACTTCAGTCTTCTGATTGGGATGTGACTTTTTGAGTCTGTCAGGTCTCTTCCTACTAAAGTTTCTTCCAGTTTCCAATTGCCTTTAGATTGTGTAGGACACCATAATGCTGTCATTTCTCTAAATGAAAGGCCTACACTTCTTAGGGTAATAATGCTCTGTCTCATTTCATTTGTTAATTGCCATTTTCTTGTCATTAATACAGGAATTTGCAACTTTTTGCAGTGTAATATTGTCCAAGTAACACTTCAGAGTGAGTAGTAACAGTCTGTTCCAACTCTGGTTAAAGACAGAGAAAGGGCTTTTAAGTAATCAACAGAAGTTGGGACACCTGTGCAAATTGTTTGCTTCATCTTGCAAGGCTGAATTTACTTTAATAAAAATGCAGGTAAAAACAGACAATAACTTTGAATAATGTTAACGTTTACCACACCCCCCAATACCCCCCCCCCCCCCCCCCCCGGTGGAATTGAAGAGTCGCATAGTTTGGGGAAGGAACGATCTCCTCAGTCTGTCAGTGGAGCAGGACAGTGACAGCATTCTGTCGCTGAAGCTGCTCTTCTGTCTGGAAATGACACTGTTTAGTGGATGCATTGGATTTTCCATAACTGATAGGAGCCTTTTGAGCATCCGTCGCTCTGCCACAGATGTCAGACTGTCCAGCTCCGTGCCTAAAATAGAGCCTGCTTTCCTCACCAGTTTGTCCAGGCATGAGGCGTCCTTCTTCTTAATGCTGCCTCCCCAGCACACCATGGCATAGAAGAGGGCACTTGCCACAACCGTCTGATAGAACATCTGCAGTATCTTATTGCAGATGTTGAAGGACGCCAGTCTTCTAAAGAAGTATAGCCGGCTCTGTCCTCTCTTGCACAGAGAATCAGTATTGGCAGTCCAGTCTAATTTATTATTCAGCTGGACTCCCAAGTATTTATAGGTCTGTACCCTTTGCACACAGTCACCTCTGATGATCACGGGGTCCAGGAGGGGTCTAGGTCTCCTAAAATCCAACACCAGCTCCTTGGATTTGCTGGTGTTCAAGTGTAGGTGGTTTGAGTCGCACCATTTAACAAAGTCCTTGATGAGGTTCCTATACTCCTCCTCCTGCCCACTCCTGATGCAGCCGACGATAGCAGTGTCGTCAGCGAACTTTTGCACGTGGCAGGACTCCGAGTTGTATTGAAAGTCCGATGTATATAGGCTGAACAGGACCGGAGAAAGTACAGTCCCCTGCGGCGCTCCTGTGTTGCTGACCACAATGTCTTACCTGCAGTTCCCGAGACACACATATTGAGGTCTGTTTGTAAGATAGTCCACGATCCATGCCACCAGGTATGAATCTACTCCCATCTCTGTCAGCTTGTCCCAAAGGAGCAGAGGTTGGATGGTGTTGAAGGCACTAGAGAAGTCCAGAAACATAATTCTTACAGCACCACTGCCTCTGTCCAAGTGGGAGAGGGATCGGTCTAGCATACAGATGATGGCATCCTCCGCTCCCACCTTCTCCTGGTGTGCAAACTGCAGAGGGTCGAAGGCGTGGCGTACCTGTGGCCTCAGGTGGTGAAGCAGCACCTGCTCCATGGTTTTCATCACATGTGATGTCGGAGCGACAGGCCGGAAGTCGTTCAGCTCACTAGGACGTGATACCTTTGGGACTGAGGTGATACAAGATGTTTTCCAAAGCCTTGCGACTCTACCCTGTTCCAGGCTCAGGTTGAAGATGCGCTGTAGAGGACTCCCCAGCTCCAGCGCACAAGCCTTCAGCAGTTGTGGCGATACTCCATCTGGACCTGCTGCTTTTCTGGCACGAAGTCTCCTCAACTCTCTGCTCACCTGGGCTGCTGTAATTGTGAATGGGGATGTCTTTCCTATGCTGGTATCAGCAGAAGGATGGGTGGAGGGTGCAGTACTCCGAGGTGAGAGTGAGTTAGGGTGGTCAAACCTGTTAAAGAAGTTGTTCATTTGGTTTGCTCTCTTCACGTTTCTCTCGATGGTGGCACCCCGCTTCGAGCTGCAGCCAGTGATGATCTTCATCCCATCCCACACTTCCTTCATGCTGTTACTCTGCAACTTCTACTCTGCTCCAGCTTTCTGTTGTACTGCTCCTTTCGCTGCCCTGAGCTGGACTCGGAGTTCCTTCTGTACGAGCTTGAGCTCATGCTGATCACCACTTTTAAAGGCCCTTTTCTTCTGGTTCAAAAGGCCCTTGATATCACTTGTAATCCATGGCTTCTTGTTAGCATAGCAGCGTACTGTTCTTACTAGAACAACAATGTCAATACAGAAGTTGATGTAGTCAGTAGTGCAGACAACAACCTCCTCAATGTTCTCACTATAAGATCCCTGCAGGATATCCCAGTCCGTAGTTCCAAAGCAGTCCCTCAGAGCTTGCTCTGCTTCAGGGGACCACTTCCTGAATGAGTGTGTGGTTGCAGGTAGCTCCCTCACTCTTGGTTTGTAGTGAGGCTGAAGCAGAACCAGGTTATGATCTGTTTTCCAAAGCGCAGGCAGCGCTGTATGCGTCTTTAACGTTTGCATACAGTAAATCAATAGTCTTATTTCCCCCGGTGTTACAGTCCACATACTGGGAGAAGGCAGGTAATGTTTTGTCCAGCGTCACATGGTTAAAGTCTCCAGAGATTAGCACAAGCGCCTCAGGGTGCTGCGTTTGTACCTTAGCAACAGTAGAATGGATGATGTCACTCACTATTTCCACGTCCGCCCGAGGAGGGATGTAAACAATAACAACAATGACGTGTCCAAACTCTCTGGGTAAGTAATAGGGACGCAAACTTACGGCCAACAGTTCGATATCCCTTTAGCAAGTGGAGATTTTGACGTTAATATGTTCAGAGTTGCACCATCTTGTATTGACATAGAGAGCTAGACCTCCTCCTTTGTGCTTCCCACAGGTACTTGCGTCTCTGTCCGCTCTAACTGTGCTAAACCCGGGTAGCTCCACGTTAGCATCTGGGATGGTGGTAGTTAGCCACGTTTCACAAAAACACAACAAACTGCATTCTCTGTAGGTCCTGACATTTTTCACCATTGATCTTTGATTTTCATCGTCGATCTTATTTGATATTGAGTTCACATTTCCCATGATCACAGAAGGCACCGAAGGCTTAAAACGCCACTTTCTCGCAAGCCGCTTCATTTTTAGCTTAGTGCCGGCTCTGCTGCCACGATACCACTTTCTTACCTCGTTGGCTAAATAGGGAACCACACTGACTGGCATTTGTTCTCAGCGGTTGAAGTTGACCACTTGAATAGACGATTCTCGGCGTGTAAAAATCCATGTCCACGTTGTAAAAGTAAAAGTGTCCAGGGAACGAATCCACATAAAAGAAAGAAGAAGAAGACCCATTTGTAATATTGTGAAATTTCCTTTTTTCAGTTTTTGGTAACCTAAAGTTTAAATTTAAAGCTCTGGCAGTTTACTGCTTACCTGTTCACCCTTTTATGTGATTAATTGCATTTCAACCAGTTAAATTTGAAGAAAAACTGGAAAAATTGAGGTGTCTAAGAAATAACCCAATGATAGAAAAACTAAATGCCCGAAAATCTCAAAAATATTTTGACTGATTTGATAATTTAATTATGTTATAGAAAGAAGAAAATTAGCAGGCCCACGTTTGTTTTTGTTTTTTTGATCAATATCGTGCTAGTGTACATACTCTGCACTAGGCAGAGCAGGGGCTTTAGGCAAAGGAGGATGTTGTGCTTGAAAGTTTGTGAACCCTTTAGAATTTTCTATATTTCTGCATAAATATGACCTAAAATATCATCAGATTTTCACTCAAGTCCTAAAAGTAGATAAAGAGAAACTGTTTAAACAAATGAGACAAAAATATTATACTTGGTCATTTATTTATTAAGGAAAATTATCGAATATTACATATTTGTGAGTGGCAAAAGTATGTGAACCTTTGCTTTCAGTATCTGGTGTGACTCCTCCTTTGCAGCAATAATTGCAACTAAACTTTTCCGGTAACTGTTGATCAGTCCTGCACACTGGCTTCGAGGAAATTTAGCCCATTCCTCGGTACAGAACAGCTTCAACTCTGAGATGTTGGTGGGTTTCCTCACATTAATTGCTTGCTTCAGGTCCTTCCACAACATTTCGATTGGATTAGCAGGGGTGTCGAACTCCGGGTTTTCATTCTAACCCTTTTCCTAATCGGTGAGTAGTTTTTACTGCTAATTAACTCATTTTCCCTTCATTTCAATAGCCCTGTTTTTAAGGATTCAGTCCTCTGAATTGATTCCTTTCTTCATTAAATGGCAGCCAAACAGAAATGAGACGTGAAATGAGCCAACAGATGACCAGCTAAACTGGGATTTCAAACTCCAACCAATTTCACTCCAAACAGTCCCTTAATGAGAAGCTGATTCTTGCTGTTAATTAAGCCCGTTGTTTAATTCAATGGCTTGTTGCTGCTCTCATTCTGCCACAGCAGACATTTCCAAATCTGTTGATTTTTCTATTTTTTCTAAGAACATTGTCAAAATGTTTTGGTGACCTGAGAGATCAACATTACTGAGACCTTCACCTTTCTTTATTTTCAGATATTGTGTGATGGGCACAGGTGAGCTGGTCATATGGTGGCTTATTTGATGTCTCATTATTGTTTGGCTACTAATTAAGGAAAAAGAGACAAGGGGCCTGAGTCAAGTTAATTAAAACTAAAGCAAAAGAAGTTAATTAGCAGTAAAAACGGCTCACTAATGAAGAAGATGGTTAGAATGAAAACCTGCAGCCACTGCAGCCCTCCAGGACTGGAGTTCAACACCTGTGGATTATGGTCAGGACTTTGACTTGGCCATTCCAAAACATTAACTTTATTCTTCTTTAACCATTCTTTGGTAGAACGACTTGTGTGCTTAGGGTCGTTGTCTTGCTGCATGACCCACCTTAGTTCATGGACAGATATCCTGACATTTTCCTTTAGAATTCTCTAATATAATTCAGAATTCATTGTTCCATCAATGAAGGCAAGCCGTCCTGGCCCTGATGCAGCAAAACAGGCCCAAACCATGATACTACCACCACCATGTTTCACAGATGGGATAAGGTTCTTATGCTGGAGTGTAGTGTTTTCCTTTCTCCAAACATAACGCTTTTCATTTAAACCAAAAAGTTCTATTTTGGTCTCATCTGTCCACAAAACATTCTTCCGATAGCCTGGTTTGTCCACGTGATCTTTAGCAAACTGCAGATGAGCAGCAATGTTTTTTTTGGAGAGCAGTGGCTTTCTCCTTGCAACCCTGCCATGCACACCGTTGTTGTTCAGTGTTCTCCTGATGGTGGACTCATGAACTTGAACATTAGCCAATGTGAGAGAGGCCTTCAGTTGCTTAGAAGTTACCATGGGGTCCTTTGTGACCTCACCGACTATTACACGCCTTGCTGTTGGAGTGATCTTTGTTGGTCGACCACTCCTGGGGAGATTAACAATGGTCTTGAATTTCCTCCATTTGTACACAAACTGTCTGACTGTTGATTGGTGGAGTCCAAACTATTTAGAGATGGTTTTGTAACCTTTTCCAGCCTGATGAGCATCAACAACTCTTTTTCTGAGGTCCTCAGAAATCTCCTTTGTTCGTGCCATGATACACTTGCACAAACATGTGTTGTGAAGAGCAGACTTTGATAGACCCTGTTCTTTAAATAACACAGGGTGCCCACTCACACCTGATTGTCCTCCCATTGATTGAAAACACCTGACTCTAATTTCACCTTCAAACTAACTGCTAATCTTGGAGGTTCACATACTTTTGCCACTCACAAATATGTAATATTCGATCATTTTCCTCAATAAATAAATGACCAAGTGTAATATTTTTGTCTCATTTGTTTAACTGATTTCTCTTTATCTACTTTTTAGTTCTTGAGTGAAAATCTGATGATGTTTTAGGTCATATTTATGCAGAAATATAGAAAATTCTAAAGGGTTCACAAACTTTCAAGCACAACTGTAAGTAATTGGGTGGATGGATGACTGAAGAAGAGGTGTCCTGGACAGGAAAAATAGAGACATGATCACATTTGGCATGTTCAGTGAGGTGTAAAATGTAAAGAGAAAGTTCAGCGAACCACATGGAAGACATGGTTAATAAGTGTTATGAAATTTCAGTGAGAGTGTCGGGTGCTGTGGTTGTCCTTGGGTCCAAGACAAGCCTGAACCAGTATGTCAGTTTATATGTAATGAATCCCCCATGAGTTACTCCATTTTAGTAATAGATTTGCATCTACAGACTTTGAAAAGGAACTCTGATCTCTGAAACTGTTTTCATTTAAATGTGTGTCTGCTTACTTTGAGTGGGGTTGTGACACTCCACTTCTCTACAGAATTCTTATATTTATTTCGTATCTACTGATTTTTATGGGGAACCACATACAAGTGACGAAAAACATTAAAAGAAATACTTAACAAATACATAAACAAATGAAAATCATAAACATCAAATAATGATAATATATACTTAAGTTTCACATTATTCCTACTGGTTACCCATTTCAATTCAAAAGAATACACTTTACAATAAAATTGATTCAATACAGGAATGCTTTACTCCTTGACAGTTGTGTATAGCATTTTTAAAAGTAAGCATCCCCTGTGACCTAATAATATTAATTGGCTGTTGCCTTTATCCATGGTGACCTACTACATTTGAGATACAATTTGTTACATTTCTTTTTTTTTCCCCCCAATTAGACCACAGATAGATGAATTCACATGCAATTGGTCACAAAGTGTCAGTAGGGATTTCAAACCACAACCTCAGGGTCCAGAACTTTAACCACTACACCACACTGCCTGCCAGTAACAATATTCCTTGGTTACATACACCTGGTTAACCGACTGCAATGTAACTGAGGCCCATTATCTTAGAAAATTTTTCGGACAAAAAGGGTAAAACATCTAGTAATATCTTATTGTGGCTAAATCATACTGATACATTTGTTGTAATTACTGAACTAATACCAGAAAAAAATAAACTTTTAATCCAAATATTATTTCAATTAATTTTCTATATGAGGAAAACAAAAATAGTTGAAGATCTGACATTTTTGCTGTATAGTACGAACTTTGTTTTTTTTAACTGGGGAAAAAAACTTTAGCCTTTTTGCGCCCCTCTTACAGATGCACACTAACACTACTTTCACAAACTTGAGTCTTACACGTTTATGTCTAAATGATCATAACATCTGAAGCTTACATTCATTCCTTTTTCATTTGTTGTAAATCAAATGGGCAGCATTGAAATCCAAAAGTTATACTTTTCCTGTAATGTATCAATTAAAGGACATAGTTAAATTATGACAAGTTTAAAATCTCTGACCAATGTATATAGGGAGGTGCTGTTCAAATCCTGCCAGGGCACTGTTATTATGATGGTTGCACATTCTCCTCATGTCAGTATGTTCCTTCACAGCTCAGGTTTTTCCCCAATTAAAAAGACATACATAATAGATTACTAGACTTTTAGATGGTCTCTTTGAGTGTAACCTGTAATGAGCTGGCGTCCTGCCCAGGGCTTCTTCATGCCTTATGATTCTACCTCACTAGGTTTGATGGGTAAATTGAGGCTTAGTGGCCTCCTCAGTCTGAGTTAGTGCTAAAGATCCTTACTATAGCATTAGAATAGGTGGGCCTTTTTTATACTGATACTAAAAAGTGTTGTCTTCTTGTTGAAACCTGTTATCAAGAACCTTTTGTTCTTTACGACTAAGCTTTCGAATACAAATTATATTTAATAACAGTATTTTTGAAATGAATCTTAATTTTTAAATGTAAGTTATTTTGGTCATTTAATAATGTACTGCTTTGTAATCTCTTAAGGGACCTGGATAGTTGGTAACCTGTCTGATCATTGTTTAAGAATTTGCACAGACTCCACACATTTCATGAAAGTGTCTTCTGTGATTCTGAATTGTTCCATTAAGAGTAAATATAGGTTTGTGATGTATTGTAATTGACTCTCATCTTAATCAGTATTGACTTCTGTTATGTTTGTGCTACACTAAGCAATTCCACATGTCCTTGTAATGAAAAATTCTACTTTAAAAAAAATAAAAATAAAAAAAGATTAAGTAGTGAACACTTGTATTGAAACTCTTCTTGTTTCCACCTAATAATTTTAAACATTTGTTTCTACCTTTTTTTATACAGACTTTCAATTAATTTATTGACACCATGTTGGTGGCTAGGCTTGCCTGTCTACGTAGTTTGCCCACAAGTGGGTTGCATTCTGCTTTCACCCAAGGATTTCTGGGTCTAAGGAATTCCTGCTTAAAGACCAGTCAGCTACAGCTTCAGACTAAACAGGTATGTCTTAAATATAGTAGTTTGATTCTGAATCATTTATATACTAGTAACTTACAAAATAAAACCATTTTAGGAAATGAGGGATAAAAATAATACTTAAAGCATTTTGGTGTGGTCATTGAGATATTTGAGATAAATATTTTTCCAGCATGCCTCTGGCCTTGTATAAAAATGTCAGTCATTTACTAGTGACAGTGTAACAGTGAGCAATGCTGTTGTAAATTTGTTATGCATATTACATTAGTAAGCATATGTGGTGGAGAGAATATAAACAATGACAAAAAAAAGAAAGTCATCCATCACCTATTCCTGGCGTATTCAAATGGTAGCCCAGAGGCCACATGCAGCCTAGAAGTAACACTGAGTGGTCCCACCCATGCTCCCGACAGAAACACAGAGAAACTCCAAGAAAAACACATTTTGCAAACCTCCTGAATTTCCTACATAAACTCCACATAGCCTAGCAACATTCAACCCCCAATGCATTGTGTTGTTGTGTATCAAGAAGTGGTACTAGTAGTCTATGATACATTGTTTGTTTTTTTTTCCCCCCCCTGTGACGGTACACACTGCCTTAGCTGCTAGAGCTGGCTGTGACATTGACTACATATTATATGATTCTATAATCATTTGTTTGCAGTCTTTGTTGTATTTCAGTTTCAAGTGAGTGTGAATGTGGGTTTTTACAAATGAACTAACAAGCACTGTCTCCACACTTCTCTTTATATGATTGGTTGGCCCTCCACTCACTCACTTCGATCCTGCGGATTCATGGCTGTTACAAGGATGATGATCAGCCAATGACACACAAACAAAAGAATGAATTAGGAAGAATTAATTTAATGAAAACATGGAAAAAGTTTGGAATTTTCTTTAAAACTCAAATTAAGCACTGATTGCTTTATGGGACTACATAACAACTTTTTATAGAATGTAGAGCTTGTTATTTACCTGTGGTTATGTTTTTTCACCTAATAAACAAAAGATTTAGCGCCAGGACTCTCTGCCTCAGTATACCTTCACAGTACCTCATACTTGATCCAAATGCAACATATGCATAATGCCACATTTTTTGTTTACAAAAAATCACTGTTAATAACATGATGATTTAAAACAAACCTGTATTCCCTCAGTGTGCAGTAGACTAAGGCTGCAACACTAACCATCATAGTCGATAATAATCAAGTTATTAAAAACATTGACAAAGATCAGTTTCCATTGATTTGTTAATTACATTTTGATTACATTTCAATTGGAAACGTGCTGTTACAGGCACTGTGGAGGAGTAAGACTTGACTTTATCCCAGTTAAGTTGAACGTTACTTCAGCATATGTAACGCAGTGTTTGCCAGGCTAGGCATAATGATGTGACTTTCGGTTTGAAGTGAGGAATATTTTGAGTCATTATCCGTCCCTCTACAGTACAAATAAAACACCCGCATATGCAACAGAATTTAATGATAGGCAACTAAAAAAACGTGTGTAATTTTTTTTTGATGTGGTCACTTGGCTAAATTATGGTGTTGCATTACATACTTGCATACATGTGTAACATTAGAGTGCATGTTTACAAAACAATGAATGCAAAAAAAAATGAAGTCCCTTTCCAAGCAGAAAACTTTTTTGTGTGTGTGGGTGTTGCTCATTCCGAGTAAAAAGATAGTGAAAAAGGAAAAGTTTCAGACTATTGGACTTCAGCTGGCTTTTATACAGTCTGGAGGAAGACGCAAGTACTGCTGCAACAAGCCAACCATAGTCCATAAAACAGATTTTGTGGCACAGTCATACAATTTCTAATATGAAAATCTAACGGCACACTCTCAACAATAAATGACATGCAGCTACCTGTGACAGTGTGTTGGCTGCAAGCAAATGTGGCAATGAATCTATGGTGATTAAAGGTTTCTACACACAAAAAAGATGTATGATAATACAAATAAGATAAACTTTCAGTTAAAATAAACTCGGCATATTACATTGCAAAGGGAGAACCGAATTTCACACAAGTGAAACCACTAGTTTTTTTTTCTTCCAAACGAAAATAGTCTGGACATTTCCCCAGTACAGGTAGTCCCCAGGTTGAGGACATTCGACCTACAACATACAAACGGGGCCGCAGCTGCGACGCATGCGCCTCAGTAACTGCCGCTCCGTCATCTTCAGCCTGTGGACGCTGCAAGCAGTGGCTGGACGGAGGCTAGAGAGGGGCGATTTCGCTGCTTGCGCAGTGTAGTGTCCCTCCGGTGGCTCCTGGCGGCAAGCGGTTTCACTGCCCTGTTCGTTCTAGGTGTGCGGCTGGTAATGCTGCAAGTGGTGATCCGGTTGTGGCTGAACAGGGTGGCGGAGGGTAGCATTGTAGTGTGCCTCGGATGGCTGCGTGTTGAATGGGGGCAGTGGTGTTTCCTGCGTACACTGCAGGCAGCATACTGTAGTGGAGGTGACTGTGAGGTGGGCTGGTGATGAACCGCCCCTCGCTGCCCCCATTCATTCTCAATAGCAAGCTTGCTTGTACTGTTACGCACATAGCAGGAAGTTGTCTCTTGTCAGTACAGGGTGGTCCAGATCTAATTATGCAGATCCAGATCGTCTGGATGACTTTAATTTATGCAGGGACAATTGCAGTTCGGCGCGAAGACGATTCTTCATGTCGTCAGTTCGCACACTTCTTAATGGTCCAGGATTTTTCGGGTGATTTTCTATGTAATAAACTGAATAAGTTATAGCGTAATGAAAATTGCATAATTAGATGTGTACCACCCTATACATCAGACGTGTTGACGACTGGTGCCTTCCTGCTGTGATAGCTGTACAGTGCTGTGCAGAAGAGCTCATTTTAACCTTTTGTCTTCACCTTTCAACAATGTCTCTGAAACACAAATCTGATGCAAGTGCTGGTGATACAGTAAAGAAGAGAAAAACCATCACCTTTGAAAATAAAGTAGAAATAATAAAAAGGTCAGAAAGAGGTGAAACACTCAGAGCACTTGGTTACAGTCGGTCAACAATAGCATTTGTTAAAATAATGTACCTGTTCCAACTTACATACAAATTCAACTTAAGTACAAACCTACAGTCCCTATCTCGTACGTAACCCGGGGACTGCCTGTATATGTCAACCGTGTTCAAACATTACTGCATACTTACAATAAGTAAATAAATAATAAAGTCATGATGATGCAACAGATTCTTCGGTGGAAAATTGTGGTGCTCAGGTATTTACATATTGCATTGGCAGTAAACCATCTCTTTCACTGAAAATGGAAAAAAAAACTTAAAATTTCATGTTAAATTTTGAAGTGTGTATTTAATGTGATTCTGAATACATAAGCCATATTGAGAAAACGTGTTTTTATGGAAATTTTGTGTGTGTATTCATTGCACAACCAGTGTTTTATTTCTATTTATTTTCAATGTATTATTATATAGATCTCATATAAAAACTTCTGTATAAAATATCTAGAAGTAGTTCAATATTTTGAAGAGTACATTTCTGAAAAGTTTATACAAACCTGTTGACTTGGTGAAAAGTTCTATACAACAAAATCAATCGACAAAATAATCTCCAGATTAATCAATTATCAAAATAATTATTTGCATCCTTACAGTAGACATTGTATTTATGTGTGTTATTAACTTTTCTCACTTGGTATGGGTTTGTGCACTGACAGTTTTGATAGCATTGATAGTTCTTTTTTTATTCTGTTAAATGCACTTTGTGATTTGTCTGGGTTGTATATGGCTAGGGCTGTATGATTTCCGCAATGCGGAAAACACGGATGGAATCACGTAATTAATGCTTAAAATTGATTTTAGCTTTAAAAACGGAAATGTGCGGAATTTAGAGACTGAAGGGGTGACTGTTACAAAACATCCGAATAAATTAAACGATGAAATAATTTGTAGTTATGTTATTCAGATAATATTTTCTAGTTTGTTGTTTTTGAAGCGAATGCAATTCTTTGTAGAAATCAGGTGTGCCTCTCTGTTTTTGCACGTTTCCTGTATGTTTTCTTGTAAAAATGCATGTGAATTCGGCAACTGCACGAGACAGAAATGTCAAAGCGCGTGGTATCAGATACCCTATGTCGAAAAAACTAAGAAAAACAAGCGTAACTGCAAAATTGAGGGCACAACAATATCCCGGCCACTATTACGAATCTGGAGAACAACTTTTCTGTAAGTTTTGCAGCATACAATAGACTGGACACAAAAAGATACTTGCAATGACCACGTGAAATCTAAAATCCATCTCAAGAACATTAAGATCAAAAGGTTTCCCATTCAGGTAACAACAGAGGAAAAAACAAAAGCGTCAGATGCAAGATGCGTCCTTTCTTTATTAAACTTTGTAAACAAGGAGGCGTGCTGTGAAAAACGAGAGCAGTCTTCGTCAAACTCATTAGCCCCGTGTCTTTGAACAACATATGGACGCCGTTCTTTGAAAGATACGTGGCAAGAAAATATATGCTGTAGTTGATGAAACCACAGATAGCCAAGACCACATAGTTCTCATCACAGTGATAGGTGAGTAAACATTTGACTGTATGGTAATTCTTTTATGTAGGCAGTGCTAATTGTACGCGATGTATTTAATGTGAATCATTTAACCGATTAAATTACACAGGTATTTAACTGGTATTAACAGTCTTTACCATCGAAAAATGTTATTAGTGAACAGAACTGGTTGTTAACGGGTTCCCTTTTAAAAATTAACAACAATGTTTCGGGATTTAATAAATGTTTTGCCTCGTGGTGACGAGGCATGCAAGGTCCACTTTTGACTCTTCTTTTATAAACTCGGCACCTACAAACCTGGGCAGAAGAGCAGGCTTTTCCTCTGATGCAACGAGCCCTTAATAGCGGGTCACTTTTTTTTCTAACAGTGAAGTTAACCTTCATCGCAGAAGGATGCATCAAACTACTAAAAACTCTTACAATTCTGAAGGGCACTCACTATCCTACTGCAGTCTCAGCATGCAGCATCATGGAGGATCTGGGCTCCTACCTGATAAATGGAACTGCAAAATAAGGTTCAGTTGTGCTTGTGTTCTGTTTCATTAAAGGGAATGTAAAGTGCCATTTCATTATTGTTTTGTTACAATACTTTCTTACAGTAAAAAAAAAAAAACATAAAAACCCTAAAATATGAATCAAGGAAAAATAAAATGGTGAAAATGGAAAATCAAAAAAAATAAAACGGAATTTGTGAATAAATAAAACTGTTTTCATAGCCCTATATGACCAAAATATAAAGGGAAACAAATATTATTGCTCATACTCCGCACTATTTTGTTTTTATGCACTTTTTGACGTGCAGCCAAATTTAAAAGGTAAACAGTGAATAAACATTACTTGTTTTTCAATGCACTCATTTGTGTTGCTTTAAAATTTGTTATTACCTGCTACTTTCTGGCTGCTGAAAATGTCTTGCCCAGCAAAATTTCTTGGTTTGAAAATCTGGCCCAGCTGAATTTGTAATTGAATAGCCCTGAGTTATTCCCAACAAGCAGATGTGTGGTACACATTAGAGAAAGTTCTGATGCCAAGAATGCTACTTTTCCATAAAAAGAAATCTGGTGTTTTTTGAGATGTCTTTTTATCTGGAATTGCTGAATTTCACTTATTCCTTTGGAAGACAATGTAAATGCCAAATAATACTTTGATCACCTTCATCATTAGTTGGAGCACTTTGTAGTCAAAGAATCCATATTACTAACCGAGAATGCTAAACCGGATGGACGCAGGGACATCCGGCCATGGGCCGTAGCCGCAAAAAGACGTACTGCGCAGGCGCCCCAAGAAATGAGGGGCTGCGAGAAGCGGATGAGGGGCCGCGAGAGGCGGACAAGACCACAGAAAAAAGGAGTGAGCACAGAAAAAAGGAAAAGGCACAGAAAAAAGTAGTCAAACGCAGGCGCCGCACGAAACCCATTGCACACGAAACTAGCACACAAAAAAAAAGAAGACGCTCGCGCACAACAGCAAGGCACCCCCCCCCTACAGGCACCGGACGGGACACACACCAAGAGGGGGATTTAACAAGCCCCTGGAACACAAAAAAAAGAACACAAAACCACCCCACACACCCTACAAGCAACGGACGGGACACACACAAAGAGGGGGATTCAACAAGCCCCTGGAACACAAAAAGAAAGAAGACGCTCACGCAACAACAATCCTCACCCACAACCCCCCCCCCCCATCAATAAGAAGTGACACCCAAAGCCACATATCTAAAGGAAACGTCCATATTAAACATACGTCATCTCAACACCTTCACACTAGGCAGCATAGGTGGATCTCATTACAATGAGGCACTATTAACCGTTCAACCACAGAAAAGGCTCCATATTAACAGTGAGTGCGATCCTCCTTATTACTTATCCATATTTCTCACGCTCAAGAACAAACAAGTCATGAATTCACGATCACAGGTACAAAACGATACCGCTCGGATAACGGGACCAAACACAATTCACACTATGCAGCAGAGGTGGATCTCATTACAATAAGGCACTATTAACCGTTCAACCGCAGAAAAGGCTCCATATTAACAGTGAGTGCAATACTCCTTATTACTTATCCATATTTCTAGAAGAAAAAATGTCTCGGCTCCAAAAGTGCTGCATCGCAACAGGCACGGATTCAAAACGAAACACCTCCCGTCTCAAACATACGTTAACGGCAGCGAAGGCTACAACGGGCTTCTCACACAGCACAGGCAAATCGATTACAGCTCCAAAACAACACGTCCCAAATACTACACATGCAACAACGCGCCTCTCAAACGGCACAAGCAAAACATACACCAGGAAAATTCATTCGGATTAATGAATGTCATTTGCAATCATTGTCATTCAGTTCACTTCCCTGAAGAAACAACTGGCAATACAAGTAATACATTTACACGTTGTTGTCAAAAGGGTCAAATTAGACTGCCTCCTTTACATTCATATCCTGAATATCTACAGAAGCTTCTAACTAACGATGTACCTGAAAGTGAAATCTTTATGAACTGCATTAGATCCTACAAATCGGTATCCACTATGAACATTAACAGTGGCACTGCACGTGACATCCGTCTTGCAAAACTGTTAATTATTGATGAATGTACAATGGCATCCAGTCACTTACTCAACACCATTCATAAACTTCTACAAACGTTTATGAATAATAATATTCCCTTTGGAGGAAAGGTACTTTTATTAGTAGGAGATTTTAGACAGTGCTTAGCTATTCTTCCACATGCCATGCGCTCAGCTATTGTTCAGTGCACCTTAAAATACGCAGACAATTGGCATTGCTTTCAAAAGATACAGTTAGTACAAAACATACGATGTCCAGAACCAGATCATAACAATTGCTTATTACAACTGGGAGATGATACGCTCACCAATACAGATGGACTTCACCCACATTTTATTACAATTCCTCAAGCCTTTATCTGCGACGACTTAGTTACAGACAGATTTGGAACAGCAATCTCATTAGACCAAATGCCCCTTTTAACACAACGCACTATATTATGTCCAAAAAATATTAATGTGAAAAACATAAATACCCAAGTCATTCCATTACTTCCTGGAGAGACACAACTCTTTCTAAGCTGTGACAAACTTGACTCTGATCACAACAATAACCATCTTCATTGACATTACAAGTTCTGACCTGGAATTACCTTTTACACTTAAACGGCGTGTACAAAGAAATTTTCCAATAAACCTTTACACTGTGCCACACACTTTATTGTTTGCTTTCTATTTGCATCATCTACACCTTCACACTATTCTATATCTCATTCATACATCATGCTCTTTGTCATTCCCAACACCAGGGGTTGGCGAGCGAAGCGAGCAGGGGGCGGAGCCCCCTAGTAGCATGAGAAATGATAATTAAATGAAAAGCATGAGAATGATAAACCCCATATACCATTTCTGTTCCCTAAAGCAGTGCCTAAGGCCGTGTAATCTAGTAAATTTGGCAGAGTGAGAAGTCATCTTGGTGAGAAAACAACATCCGGTTTTGGTGTGTTGTGAGTTGAAGGAAGAAAGATGTTAAAAATAAAAATTCTTTGTTTTCTAATGCTGTTGCAAAGGTGCAAAAAAAAAAAAAAAAAGCGACACAAATGTTGACACAGTATGTGAAACCTTTAAATGTATTGCATCATTGCGATTAGGAATATACAACACGTATATTCTCAATTCGTATGTCAATATTTAAGTTTGATGACTTGCTTCACCACATCGATCCACTCATTAAACATCAAAGAACGCAGATTGATCCTGTTGGAGCTGCAAGCCTGCTGTCACGTGTTGATAGCAAATAACCATGTTGACATCACATATCAAAACTTGAACACACACCACCCATATTTGTGCTAGTACTGCAACTCATACACGTGTCACGTTAATTTCTGACGAAGTGCTCAGTGAACTTGTCAAAGGAACGCTGGGATCACATGGCGGCCATGATCACTCTTGCATTTAGCTACTTTAAAATAAGCGTGTTACACATGAAAGTAACATTTAAGGGCTAATGTGCAAATGCATGTTATGTAGCACAATTTTACCAATGAATTTTTTTTATAATTCCTTAATGCACAACCTTGATTGCGTATTTGTGTTCTGATGATGTCTTCATCTCTTGGTCAATTTGGCTTTGTGTTCAAAGGTAAAAAATGGTGAGTGTGTTGGTGGATGACTGCTGGATAATCCCTTTCATGCATAAGTGTAAAGTGTAGGTAAAAGGAATTTTAAGTTGTTCATCAAGGCACAAACATAATAATGTAAAAAAGGAGGAGAGATTTAATTTGGTTAATCGATTATCTGTCTTGTCTTCAGGAATGCCAGTAACTGATTAAATGATCTGGAAAGGCTCTTACTTTCTTCTGTTGTAGGAGGCTGGTATCCAGCCTTTAGACTTAATATCAAGGTAAACGAAGTACGCTTGTTTTAAGAAATGGAATAATAACAATTTATTGATAAACACAAGGGTTATAGAAATATAACTGCCTATATATGTTGATCTATAAGGCAGTACAGAGAGTGGCTAAAGAAGAGCTATAATTTCTTGGCATAAAAGAACAGTATTATGAAACCAATTCTTTAAAGATAATGTCCGATGGTGTGTGGAGATTTTTTCTTTGTTGCTGTTACTGATTTAAGTGGAGGATTCTTCTAGCATTGGAATGCACAGTTTCTCATTGCTGCATGATTCTTTGTCAGGAATGTGCAGTGCTTTGCTTAGTTAGGCCGTTTACTACATTGTCTATAACTTCATAAGGAAAGGCATTACTCATTATGGCACAACAATTCAGATTCTGAAGTTCCCTTCTTGAAGTAATACCCGGTTCTCGGTCCTTTCAGACTGGGCTTACTGCTTCAATGCCAGATTGTATCCCAACTTTCAGATCCTCAAAGTGGCAGCTTTTTGGTTGCACAGAGAGAGAGAGAGAGAGAGAGAGAGAGGTTGTTTCAGAGATTTTCAATCATTTTTGGAGAGTGTACTCAGGAGTGACCCTGGCCATAGTGCCCTAGGGAATCCCCTCAGTGTTTTCCTCAGAGTTCCCTGTAGAAAGCAACCTGAAAGAGCCAGTGAGAATGAATCTTCAGGATAGTGCAGTAAGTTTTAACAGAATGTGTAACTTTTCCTAATTGGATTAAATTAACTTCTGTTATAAAATATAGAGAGTTCTTCTGGCCATCAGAGTTGTTATTTATTCATTTGCAGCTCTTTGCATATGACTGAAGTGTAGTACAGGCTGATCCTGGTACAAGCTGGAGTTCACTTAGCTTGCAATGTAAATTGAGGAAAGTGCAGCTGGATGTTTGCTAAATCTGCTACCTTAATAGGTCTGGTGGGAGACTAAAGCAGGGGTGGGCAAACCTTTTGGCTAAGGGGCCACATTGACTTTTAAAATTTGACAGACGGGCCGGGCCAGCACTAGATGCATACATATCAAACATAAACATAAAAAAGGCATTACAGTGTTAATATTTACATTCACTTTTAGTGGGAACAGTGTTGTTGATCACCCTTTTTTGCCAGTGCATCGAAGTCTTGTGTTAGTTTTGTTGTGGCAATTCTCAGAACAGATCTGAGGTGTTCATTGCTCAACTGGGATCTGTGGGGTGCTTTGTTGGTGTTCATAACACTAAAAGTCTGTTCACACACATATGTAGAGCCAAACAACACCAGCGTCCTCTGTGCCATCTTCTGCATGTTTGGAAATTTGGCTGTGTTTAATGAAGCATAAAACTCATCCAGTTTAAGAGAGTTGAACTTCTCCTTTAAGACGGTGTCACATTGGAGATCAGTCAGTTCCAACTGCAACTCCTGTGGCTCCGTTTCAGGGTCCTGTGTGAAGGGACGTGACACCACCTGAAGTGACTTGTAAATTTTTCCAAAATCTAAGAACCGACGGCAGAATTCTCCTTGCAGGTCGTCCAGTGATTTCCGGTATTTTTTCACAAGTCGAGGGGCCTCTTTTAGCGTAGCCAGTGTGGGGAAATGAGCGAATGAGCTGTTTGATATTTACTTTGAGAATAAAGCTAGCTTGGTTTTGAAGGCTCGATGTTTATGTACATTTCATGCACAAACTGGTCTTTCCCTTGTAGCTTCACGTTCAGCTCATTCATGTGTGTCATTATGTCCACAGCAAAAGCTAAATCACAAAGCCAATCTGTGTCACTCAGCTCAGGAAAATCGTCGGCTTTCTCAAGTAGCTCCAAAAATGAAATAATCTCCTGTTTGAGCTCCCACACTCGTCGACATACTTTCCCCAAACTTAACCAGCGGACATTGGAGTGGTAAAGCAAGTCCTGGTGATCAGCGTCAATTTCTTCAAGAAACTTAATAAACTGACGATGCTGAAGTCCCCTCGCTCAAATAAAGTTAACGAGTTTTACAACTGGCTTCACTACATAGTCAAGCTGCAATACGGATTTAAGCAGTGCTTCCTGGTGGATTAGGCAGTGTAAGAAAATTACTTCCTGCTTAGGGTTGTCCTCCTTCACCCTGTCTTGGATTCTTTTGAGCAACCCAACGTTTTTTCCAGTCAGATTTGGCGATCCATCTGTGGTAATGTTGGCGAGCGTACACCAAGGTAGCTTGTGCCTATTTATCACCCCCGACACGCTGTCATACAAGTCCTCTTCCCACGTTTTCCCCTTTAGGGATTCCATGGCCAAAAACTCCTCCATTATCTCAAAATTGTCATTAATCCCTCTGATAAAAATTAAAAGCTAAGTGGTGTCCTTTATGTCATTACTTTCATCCAGTGCCAAGGAATATAATGTAAATGACTCCACTTTTTTGTTTAACTTGCTACCTAAGTCTTCGTCAATTAGCTCAACACGGCGAGTCACTGTCCTGTGTGATAAGTTAATTTTTCAAAGTTGTTCTTGCTCTCAGGACACAAGATACCTGTGCTCTCTACCATGCACTCTTTGAGAAACTTCCCTTTGGAGAAAGTCCTGCTGGTCTTTGCTAATTTGAATGCCAGCACATAACTTGCCTTCGTGCTTGATTCTTGGATGGCAGTTTGTCGGATAAAGGTGTTTTGCTGAGCCTGCAAACTAGCTGCCAACCTCTGAGCGGTAGCAGTCCATTCTTGCGTTGACTGGTTGTTAGAGTAATTAGCATGCTTGGTGGAAAAGTGACGGCTGATGTTGTATTTCTTTAAAACCGCAACGGTTTCTTGGCAGATAAGACATACAGCCTTTGACCGGACTTAAGTGAAAAAGTATTTAGTTGTCCATTCCTTATTTAACACTCGGCACTCACTGTCGACTTTTCTTTTCTTTGGCCCACTCATTGTTGCAGATGGGTTCAGAGCAGTAGCAGAGTAATAACAGAGAGTAACCCGGGCTCCGCAAAATCAAGTCAATGTATCACTGCGCCTAATGCCCCACCTGGTGGAATGCCAGGCATTACAGGACAAGGTCATGCAGTCATAATTATGATATGATATATGATTTGATTTGGGCAATTTTGTACCAATCTTCGGTGGGCCGGATTAAAAAGACCAACGGGCCGGATGTGGCCCATGGGCCGTAGTTTGCCCACCCCTGGACTAAAGCCTAGCAGAATGGACAATGATGACTTTGTCTTCACTTCTAACTAATCCTCAGCAACTGACGAAAAATCAATGCAATGCAATAGGCATAGCTATATGGAAAATTCACTTCTGCTGTCTTCATGAAGTCCTTGGGTAGCATCAGCTTTTCCCATCAACCCTGCCACATGGGAATAGCTACCTGTGCAGTGCTGCACAACATTGATATTATAGTTATGGGGTTTGGATATATAAAATTTTCTTACCTTAGGTCAGAGGATTTATACCAGGCTGATGTGGATGTTATGCATGCTATCATCACATCTGTTTTGAAATAATTGTTTTGTTTTATTCATCAGTTTCTAACTAAAATACTTTGTTTTCATTCCATTGGACTTGAGCTACTATTATACAGTTAGGTCCATAAATATTTGGACAGAGACAACTTTTTTCTAATTTTGGTTCTGTACATTACCACAATGAATTTTAAATGAAACAACTCAGATGCAGTTGAAGTGCAGACTTTCAGCTTTAATTCAGTGGGGTTAACAAAACGATTGCATAAAAATGTGAGGCAACTAAAGCATTTTTTTAACACAATCCCTTCATTTCAGGGGCTCAAAAGTAATTGGACAAACTAAATAACTGGAAGTAAAATGTTCATTTCTAATACTTGGTTGAAAACCCTTTGCTGGCAATGACAGCCTGAAGTCTTGAACTCATGGATATCACCAGATGCTGGGTTTCCTCCTTTTTAAAGCTCTGCCAGGCCTTTACTGCAACAGCTTTCAGTTGCTGTTTGTTTGTGGGCCTTTCTGTCTGAAGTTTAGTCTTCAACAAGTGAAATGCATGCTCAATTGGGTTAAGATCAGGTGACTGACTTTGCCATTCAAGAATTTTCCACTTCTTTGCTTTAATAAACTCCTGGGTTGCTTTGGCTGTATGTTTTGGGTCATTGTCCATCTGTATCATGAAACGCCGCCCAATCAATTTGACTGCATTTAGCTGGATTTGAGCAGACAGTATGTCTCTGAACACCTCAGAATTCATTTGGCTGCTTCTGTCCTGTGTCGCATCATCAATAAACACTAGTGTCCCAGTGCCACTGGCAGCCATGCACGCCCAAGCCATCACACTGCCTCCACCGTGTTTTACAGATGATGTGGTATGCTTTGGATAATGAGCTGTTCCACGCTTTCTCCATACTTTTTTCTTGCCATCGTTCTGGTAGAGGTTGATCTTGGTTTCATCTGTCCAAAGAATGTTTTTCCAGAACTGTGCTGGCTTTTTTTAGATGTTCTTTAGCAAAGTCCAGTCTAGCCTTTCTATTCTTGAGGCTTATGAGTGGCTTGCACCTTGCAGTACACCCTCTGTATTTACTTTCATGCAGTCTTCTCTTTATGGTAGACTTGGATATCGATACGCCTACCCCCTGGAGAGTGTTGTTCACTTGGTTGGCTGTTGTGAAGGGGTTTCTCTTCACCATGGAAAATGATTCTGCGATCATCCACCACTGTTGTCTTCCGTGGACGTCCAGGTCTTTTTGCGTTGCTGAGTTCACCAGTGCTTGCTTTCTTTCTCAGGATGTACCAAACTGTAGATTTTGCCACTCGTAAAATATTGTAGCAATTTCTCAGATGTTTTTTTTCTGTTTTTGCAGCTTAAGGATGGCTTCTTTCACCTGCATGGAGAGCTCCTTTGACCGCATGTTGTCTGTTCACAGCAAAATCTTCCACATGCAAGCACCACACCTCAAATCAACTCCAGACCTTTTATCTGCTTAATTGATAATGACATAACGACAGACTTGCCCACACCTGCCCATGAAGTAGCCTTTGAGTCAATTGTCCAATTACTTTTGAGCCCCTGAAATGAAGGGATTGTGTTAAAAAAATGTTTTAGTTGCCTCACATTTTTATGGAATCGTTTTGTTCACCCCACTGAATTAAAGCTGAAAGTCTGCACTTCAACTGCATCTGAGTTGTTTCATTTAAAATTCATTGTGGTAATGTACAGAACCAAAATTAGAAAAAAGTTGTCTCTGTCCAAATATTTATGGACCTAACTGTATATTCAAGAAATAAACACATTGTACACACCATCTAATGGAGTGAGGGGAATTTTAAGTACATCATTGAATTTATTTATTTCATTTAAGGCTTGCAAAAAAGTTACAGATTGAAAGAGAATAAACTTTAAGTTGTACTGTCACGTGATACTCTTTGCTGTCTTATTCTGCTTTTGTTTTTCTTGCTTTTGAAAGGACTGCCCTTGCCTTAGTAAACAATTATGCTGGGTAATGTTTTCCATTACAATAGTGTTAATCTTCGAAACAACACATCCAGTTATATGCATATTTTATTTGTATTTATGTATTTATTTATTTTGTATTTAATTGATTTTATTAAAATCAAATAACATTTTTATATATACAAACAAGTCAAGTTAACAATAACAAATCAGCCCCCACCCATTAGAAAGAGCAAGGCCAGCAGAGTAAAACTTTAAACTAGTAAAAAAAAAAATAAGCAAACAGATAAGTTAATAAATGGATAAAAATAAATAGAATAAGAAAGACGGGAGAGAATCAGCATCCTCTATTTAAATGCTTATTCAAAAATGCTATTGATTGTTTTGTTTGATTATTAGATCACAATGTCATGCTACCTTCATATTATGCTTCACAATTTCAGAAAAGAGACCACACCATATAATGAAAATATTGTCACTTGATTATTTTTCAGTTGACTTAATACTTTTTGTAGGCCACTTCAAAGAAATTGTTAAAGCACATGTTCATTTTTTTTCTCATCAAAGTTATTTCTTCACAGACTTGGCATATGCTTTTGTCACACAAAATTGTGTTCTAAAGTCAAGCGCTTTCTGTAAATTAAAAACAAATATCTTGCCTGCACTGGTACTTTACAGTGGAGTGTATGGGACACGGAGGAAAAGCCTAAAAAACTTAACAAACACATCCACTTATTTCCTGTTTTGTGTGTAGGTTTTGATTTTTAGAATGTCTTGTCCTGCATATGAAAGTGGGAATGAGCAATGCTGGTCTTTGTTCAAGTATAAAGATGCCAGTTGAAGTAGTAACTGTGTTGCATTTATAGACAAAGCTATAGCAGCTACATTATAAACAATGGAAACCTTTTTTCAGAAAAATATGTTTCTCTGCTCTTTTACTGTGGTGTGTGAAGTAAACACAAAGTCTCTGGTACTTTGATTGCAGAAAAATGGGAGATTATTACACAACAATATGAGTCCTAAATATATTAAATGTAAGTACAGACATCTTGATTGCATGTGTGTATTGAAAATGAACGTGTATTCCACTTTTCTAATGTCATTAGGTCTTTTTAAAGAATATTTTTATAAGAGGAAAAGTTGTAATATTTTGGAATATTTTAAATTTTTAGTTAAATTAAGTGAAAAATCTTATTGCCCAGTCATAATTACTTTTATCATTTTACTTTTGGATGTGAAAATATATATTACGTATATAATTTTTCTGATAATTTCAGTGCATTATTTTTTAAAATGAGTGTGAGACTTGGATATGCATATTTTTAATATAAGTTAATATTAAATATTGAATAGCTTCTGTATCATTCCCATAGTATTTCTGAAATTTCAACTTCAACTGAAGTAGAAGTTAAACATGTTAGGAAATTTTAATTTGCTTAACTGAAACAATACAATAAACCAGAAAGCAAAAAATAGTTAATTAAATTCTTATAAATATTAAGTACGTTTTTAAAGCAGGTGAAAATTAGAAAAATAAGGTAAAGTTTAAGCATTGAAGTCATAAAACCAGTTATTCAAGTGGCTGCATACATGATTAGAGATCATTTTCAATAACCTTATGTTTGGGATTATGAAGAAAGCAAGGTTTTAAATAACAACGGTAATCAAAACTAGCCAGTTGGCCCAAATTTAAAAAATAATATTATAAACAATGACTTTGGCATAAAATGTTGCATTGCTGTGAAACACAATTTTGGGAGAAAATGTAAGACTTTAAACAGTACATGCAACTGCTCGATTGCATCAGTTACAGAAATGTTTATGAAATGGTGTTTTAGCTTTATTTCTGGTTGTGACTTATTTTGTCATCACATCAGATGGAGATTTGAGAATTTGCCAGAGGTCTTTCGCGATGGATGAAAAATGTAGATGTTGTGTGAATGACGTAAAAATGTTTGTTAACCAATCTGTTATTTGTTATAAATCTTATAGTTTGTAACAAATTGCCTAGTGTCAATGTTTAATTACTTTCATGTTAAAACTACTGTCAGTTATAAAGTTACTGTACAGATTCCAGGAAATTTTCACATGAGGTCAAGAAAAAGATAAAAGTACCATTCTTTTCAATACATGGGTAATTTAAACCACTTTATTCTCCACTTTGTTCAAAAAAATACTGTCTTCATTTGCTTTGTATATGACATTCTTTATAATTCTTCTTTCTGACCTCTGTGTAGGTCTCTTATTGTGGTATGTTGAATTGATTTTTTAGTATTCTAATAACCTATCTTTGTAGTCTGATCAAGAAGGGAAGAGTCTTTCTGATTTGTGGATTTCATATAAATGCCATCACCTTTGCAGTAACCGCAAAGTTATTTTAAAAGTGTATTGATTTTTAAATACATTTTAATAAATTAAACTCTACTAAATGCTGCATAGGTAAAACTATACGAGAAGATGTATTCATTTTGACGTTAGTAAATCAGTGGTATGTTCTCTGACACTAAATATAAAAAGAAATCTTTTGACAATTTAAAGTATTTAAAAATATGTTGTCACAATCAGAAACATGTTGCACTGTTCAGATAACTATGCTTTCTTACATAGGCTTGTCTTAACTATATTATTATTATTATTTTTTTGATTAGGGCTATGCCTCAAAAGCAAGACTGGGTTTCCGCCGTGGGAGAACAGCTAAAGATGAAATAAAAGAAGCAGCATTTCAACCAGCAATGGAAACAGCTATTAGAAGTACGGCATTGTATTGTCTGGCTTTCATATGTGTATATATAATAATTATTCTAGTTTGAAATATGAAAAAATACACAAGAAATTTTATTACTGTTGTGTCTAATTTTCTTAAACACCGCATTTTTAATTAGTAAGCAATGTAAATTTCATTTTCATAGTTACCAAAATTATTTATTTTATTCCCATCAAAAAAGCCTAGTTTAAGTTATTAGTTATTATGCCTTAGTAATGATTTCCAAAGACTTTTTTTATGTTAATGTATTGTTATGCAGTGTTCTTCTTGAAGCAGTTTAGAACAACACAAAATTTGTATCTGTTTAAAAGGCAATTCTGGTAGTGCAGAGACTTGTTCCTTTTTGCTTTTATAGTGTTTTTTGGTATTTATTAATTTTAGTTTTTCGGTATTTATTAATTAGGCAGAAAGAGACAAGGATTTGGGGCATTTTGGTAAATACTGATAGATGTGCTTTTTAGACAAGTGAATTTTTTTAACAAAGTTATGTATTAGTAATAAACTGTACACATAGGTGCCATTTTTATCCATTGAAATGCTTGCTAACACTACTGCCTCATCCGGGTAGACTGGAATATTTTGGTGTAAAAATTATAATTTTATTTGTTTTTTTAAGCGTACAGTGATCCCCCGCCTATCGCGGAAGTTATGTTCCAGACCCATCAGCGATAGGTGAAAATCCGCTATATAGAAAGACCATATAAATAAACATTTTTTTATAGTTTAAATTAAAATACCCATCCCACACGCTTTAAACACATGTAAACTTATTAAAACACACTTTGTAAACTCATATGATATGTGGATGTCGGGCTAAGGATATGAGTAACATCTCTCCATTATAAAACATTTTAATGTCACGCAAGACAAGGCAGTGAGACAGAAGAACAGCTGCTATACAGGCTTTTAAATGATCGATGCGCAGAGTGACAAGCAGAATAGCCATCTTGGCAGAAGCAGCACAAAGGAAGCAAAAACCGTGAAACGATGACCTTTGCATGTCACTCCCTAGTTACAAACAATTTAAAACAAGTTCATTGACATCTAACCTAGCAGTTGTGGGAATGCTTTTGGAAAACAAACTCCAGGTGCTCCCAGCTCTTAAAACAACAAGCAGAACACACAGCTTGCCAGCAGATAATCAGAGCACTTCTCCTTAGCGTGCGTTCCAGCCCTCACCCCCACCCCTTCAGAATGCGCAGAGCAACAAACAGAACAGGCATCTTGGCAGAATGTGTGAAGACTGAAGTCCAAATATCAAACACTTTCACAAAATGTATAACAAAACGAGAGCACTTTTATTCAAGAATATAACCGAAGAAAAAGAAATTGCTCAATTTACATGTTACTGGCAATGTGTAAAAACCAAAGCCCAAATATTTATTGACATAACAAACACGTCAGCTTGGCTGGTGTGGAGGTAGGGACTACTACCTCATAATCAAGAGGTTGTAGGTTTGATCCTGAGTCCTCCTCACATTTATGGTTTTGGGTAGGGGCTGCTATTATTGTTACTAATATATAATGAAAGCATACAGTATATTTGATTCGAGTCTGTAACAGCCGGTGTAAATTTATGTATGGTACTTGTAAAAGTTAGCGCTGAAAGGATAAAAGCAGACACACAAATGCAGCTCAAATGTGTCTTCTCGTTGTCTTGTTGAGCAAACAGACACCACAGTGTCTATGGTGGATATTACTTTTACACACACACAGAATAAATCTTAATTTGAATGATTTTGTTTTTTTTTTTTTTTTTTTTTTTTTAAGAATGAAACTGAATTAAAAAAAATTGTTCAAATTCAGTTTTATTCAAGAGTCCAGGAATATAAATATTCTTGATATAAATGTCTGTGTGCGAGAAAAAGTAACATCTTTTACAAGTACCATAAATTTACACAGGATGCTACATCAAATGTATGTTTTTGTTATATGGTAATAATAGCAGTTCACTACTGAAGCGCTAAGTACAGGGAAGAAAAAGGATTTGAACCTATTACCTCGCCATTGTAAATGGTAGCTTATCCACTGCACCGTCTCCATAAATCTGTGACGGAGCAGCGTTTACACTGTGACAACTGTTTGAAAATGAAACGCGCAAACACACACGCATGGGAATGCCTTTTATTTTGTACTGACTGATACTGGGCTTCAGCAACTTGTCAATTGTGCAGTTTCTTTTTCTTCAGTTTTATTCTTGAATAAAAGCAGTATTGTTTTGTAACACCTTTTGTGAAAGTATTTCTTAGATACAGTGGAACCTCGGGTCACGAACGTCTCAGACCACGTACAAATTGGGTTACAACCAAAAAGTTCACCAAACTTTTGCATCTGTTCACGACCACGCACTCGGGTGACGAACAAGCCAGTTTCCCTTCCGGTTCGTACGCGCCAATGATTTCCGCATGTGTTCAGTCTCTCCCTGTGTATTCCCTGTGCAGCGAGCGAGCGTATATATATTTACATATAGCTCGTACGCTCCGGAACGGATTCATTGTATTTACATACAATCCTATGGGGGAAATTACTTCGGGTCACAAACAAATCGGGTTGCGACCAGAGTTTTGGAACGAATTACGGTTGTGACCCGAGGTCCCACTGTATTTAGTCTTTAGAGCGAGAGAGAGAGAGCGCAAGCGAGCATATATATATTTACATACAGCTTGTACGGTCCGGAACAAATTAATTGTATTTACATACAATCCTATGGGGGAAATTATTTCGGATCATGACCAAATAGGGTTCCGACTAGTTTTGGAATGAATTACGGTCGTGACCCAAGGTTCCACTGTATTTAGGCTTTAGAGTGAGAGAGAGAGGCGAGCCAGCAAGAGCGCGAGCGAGCATATATATATATTTACATACAGCTCGTACGGTCCAGAATGGATTAATTGTATTTACATACAATTCTATGGGGGAAATTACTTCAGGTCACTGTAGATTCCACTGTATTTAGGCTTTACACATCCTACACTTCACATCAAAATGATGTTGTTATTACTATAACATATGCAAGCATTTTTTGTTTTAGCTGTGTGTTCAGCATTTCTTGCCTCGCATTCCCTATATCATTCTATATTTTCACAGATCATTGTACACATGTAACACACTTGAAATGTACACATTTCAAATCATTTCATTACCTATATACAGTGGAACCTCGGTTCATGAACGTCTCGTTACATGTACAACTCGGTTTACGACCAAAACGTTCGCCAAACTTTTGCCTCGGTTCACGACCACACACTCGGTATACGAACAAGCCAGTTTCTCTTTCGGTTTGTGTGCGCCGATGATTTCTGCACCTGTTGCATTGTTCTCAGTCAGACGTGCGTGCTTTCGCTGTGAACGCTTTGTGCTCTATTTCATTTCCCTTCCTGTTCGTGCGCGCCGATTACTGTATTTAAGCACGTGTTCAGCCTCTCCCTGTTCATTGTTCTCAGTCTGACGTGCGTGCTTTACCTGTGAACTCTTTGTGCTCTACAGTATTTCGTTGCTTTTGCAGTTAACCATGGCTTTTAAGCAAGTGAAGAGTGGTGAGAAGAAAGTGTTGCAATGTTACTTTTCTCTTTTTTTCAAATGATTATTTTTTTCCATGTGCTTAAAACTCATTTAAAAAGAGTGTTTACAGCGATTGGGCTGTAATGCTATTAGCGTGAACTCCTGCAATGTTACTGTCTTGGTTGGCTTTTAAATAAAGTTCGGATTTGTTGAAATGTTCCTTTTTTTCCCCCCTGTGCTTAAAACTCATTTAAAAAAAAGTGTTTATACAACGATCAGATTGTAAGGCTATAGCGCGAACTGCTTCAATGTTACAGAGAGAGAGAGGGCTCGCGTGCTTCTGAGAGACAGAGGGGGAGGGGGCTCCCGTGCTGCTGAGAGAGAGAGAGAGCGAGCCTGCACGAGCAGCTGAACAGGGAGTCTGGGTGTTTGTGTCAGTGTTATTCAATGTTTTTACATTAGTTTACTATTACACTGTACATTCTATGGTGTAATTAACTATATTTGTGCTTAAAAATCTTTAAAAAAAATATATTTACATACAGCTCGTACGGTCTGGAACGGATTAATTGTATTTACATACAATCCTATGGGGGGAAATTGCTTCGGTTCACGACCAAATCGGTTTACGACCAGAGGTTTGGAACCAATTATGGTCGTGAACCGAGGTTCCACTGTAATTCCTTAAAAACGCATTACCAGAGAAACGCTTCAACACAGACTTGAACTATGAGGATTGCAGCAGGGCAATTGCCTTCATCTGACTGAATTTGGGGGTTTGGGCATGGGGTGTAGCAGGCTGTGTTCTGCTAAACCACACATTTGCAAATCAAAAGCGGGCTATTAGTGCAGTGATAAGGAGCTACCTTAAATTTAAGGAGGTCAGGGACAACGAAAAAAATCATAAACTTCAGGGATTCTAGTGTTAAAAAATAATTGTTGCACTGCTTTTCACTAAGCATACAATAGTATTACTCTTGATATGCAGAATTTGAATGCGTGATAGATGGTGACAAAAAAGGCAATGTTAGGTGAAACATATAATTGCTAATAATGCGTTCATGCTCTCATTAAAGTAATTTAGTTTGTAAGCATTTTTAATGAGTGATAATGGATGTTTGTATCAGTGTACCCTACAATGGATTGGTTTCCTGGCCAGAGATTCAGTGTCACCAGTATATGACATTTATAACATATTTTATATCAGACTTAATGAAGGGCTTTATTACTATGTACATTCTTAGTTCTTCAAAATTCCTACTTTGCATTGCCCTGCTCAACCATTCCTCCATTATTAAATAAGCAGCTAACTTTGTTAATGTCTTTGTCCTTCTTCGATAATGGCTGCTTCTTTCACCTTTTTATATTTTTCACTTCTTACATCCCATCTGGCTTTGTTCCCTCTTTCCCCTGCAATAAATATAGTTTGTTTTTTCCTTTTCAGTCGCACACCTGGAGAAGGCCATATAGCCAGTGTCAGTTATGTTTCTTTTTTTTTGTATTTCCGCATGGAAGTAACCTTTGCTTTCTCCCCTACCCCCAATATATAATAGAACATATGTAACACATGCTTCCTTTAAAATGCGGTTCATAAGGTTAATCAACACTCACTCACACTGACAAACGCAGATTATTATTTGTGAATATATGATATATACCACGGGTTGCCAACTCTGACCTTTTTTAATGAGTGCCCTGTTTGTGCTGCTAATTAACTCCCCGTGAATTCATTTTAACTTAATTGCTTTTTTAAGATTTGTTCCTCTGAATTGCTTCATTTCTTTCCTTAAATGGCACCCAAACAGAAATGTAATGTGAAGCGAGAGATCCAACAGAAGACCAACTAAGTCAGAGCCACAAACTCCAACCAGTTTCACTCCAACCAGCTGCTTAACCCTTTAACCGCTAACTCCCTAAATATTCCCCAAGCCAGGCGAAATCTGAACAATTTTTGTTTTTTTACTTTTTTACATTTTTTACATTTATTCAAGCAGTATTGACCACTAAATGTTGTGCAAGTTGCCAGTGTATACACGAAATCTATAAATGTAACCTGAATTCTCAGCTAAGCAAAACATCTTGATACCAAACCGTGCCCTTTTCAATGGTAGATACTGTCGAAACTGTAAGCGGCCCTTCCACGACAATAAACTTTCATCAACTGCAACTGACGGTCCTGGCATGTAGGGCAACTGAAATGCTTCAAATAAATGATCAATCAAAGGACGTAGCTTGAACAAGCGGTCGCGGTTTGGATCTTTCTTATCTGGCTCGTTTCTGTTGTCATTCAAATGAAAGAATTTCAGCAGCAAAGAGAATCGGTTACGTGTCATGACAGCTGCAAAAATAGGTGTTGCATACATAGGATCTGTAGACCAGTACATCTCAATATCTGGTTTTCTGATTATTCCCATCAACATCAAAATCCCAATGAATTTTTTCATTTCGTTTTCATCAGTGTCAAACCAAGCACGAACACGGGAATGTGGAGGTAAATTGGGATTTTTCTCAATAAACTGTGCTGCATACAGATTTGTCTGATGAACAAAATGTCTAATCAAATCAGGTGACACAAACAGCTCATAAAACTGCTCAGCAGTGTAATTGTTTACATCAACAATAAAGCCACACGTTCCCTCAAACGAATGCAGAAAAGGTAGTTTACCACGGGCAGCAGCCCAGCTGAGATGCTGGGGATACACCCACTCAGCGCCGTCATCCGATGCGTCTTCATTCACAATATCATGCAGCGCACGTTGCTGCTCATCACTGTCACTAAAATCTTCTTCAGAACTGCTACAATCATGATCAGAACTGTCCAAAATCGCCTGCAAAGCCTCACTTGAAGTCAGTTTACGTTTCGCCATATTCACAGCTGTTACATGCGAATCACGTCACATGACCGGCCAAAACAACCACAGACTTGTCGAAATACAACGTAGTAATAATACCCACGCCAAACCGTCAGTTATACTACTTGCCAGGCATTCATATAACCACAGGCAAATGTGCCGGATAATTCCGGCAGTATGGCGTTAGCATTAAAACAGCGGTGCCGGATATATCCGGCAGAGGGCGGTGAAGGGGTTAATGAGGTGCCGATTCTTGTTGTTAATGAAACCCATTCTTTAATTCCATGGCTTGTTGCTGCTCTCATTGTGCAATAGCAGACATTTCCAAGATTATTGATTTTTCTCTTTTCTAAGAGCACTGGTAAAATGTTTTGTGGACCTGAGCAGATCAGCATTCCTGAGACCTTCATCTTTCTTTATTTTCAGATATTGTATGATAGACACCAGTTGTTTTGGCTCATTTTGTATCATTATTGTTTGGCTGCTAATTACGGAAAAAGAAACTATTAAGGGGTCTGACTCTTCAAGAGCAAGTCAATTAAAATTAGTTCAAAAGAAATTAATTGGAAGCAAAAACAAGTCACTCATTAAGAAAAGGGTTAGAATGAAAACCTGCAGCCACGGTGGTCCTCCAGGACTGGAGTTGGCGACCCCTGATATATACAGGCAAACATGGAAATAAGGAAAAGTAAAGTGGGAAAGCTAAAATGCTGTATACTGTGTTTTGCATACAATGTATAATCATATGGTACTCATTTTGTTTTTGTGTTTAGTTTGTATTGTAGTGTTACTGGATTAAGTGGAATGCAGCTATGAATGACATGCTATGTACAAGTGACAGTAAACTTGAACCTAAATTTGATGAGCTCTGGCATTTTGTCACACTTTGTTAGATAAAATAGGTTCAGAACATAAAGAGAGTATTGCTTTATGCTCAATAATGAATTCCACTTAATAATTTTAAAATGTTTTGTGGTATTTGTACTTGTGTTTTAACATCGTACTTCACTGTTGGTCTTATTTTTTCCTGTTTTCTTTCATGTCCTGTGATTAGAAGTGTTCAACTTTGGGTTGCAATAATTTACTTCTCCACAGGGTGTCATAGATGATCAAGCTTTAAAGACATGAGAAGTTTTACAAACTGGTTTTTGTTTATCCATAAGTTTCCTTCAAAACTAATTTATACCAAAAACAATTGGTAATATTTTTCCTTAGCAGACATGGTGCTTAAGTTAAATTAACTTTTTTCCTGTTCTGCTACAGTTGACAATATGGGAAGAATAGTTCTTGCAGGGGGAGCTGTTGTAGGCCTTGCAGCCTTATGCTATTATGGACTGGGAATGTCAAATGAAATAGGAGCCATTGAAAAAGCTGTGTAAGTAACAGATCACTTTATTTAAGTAATATTGTAATGTGCACCATTTGCTTTAAGTTATATAATTTGAGTTGACCTTGATTACAAAATGTTTAATGAATATGGCAGCATATAGAAACAAATGTAATGTCTTTACTAAGTACTGGTGAAACAGTATGTCACGTGCAAATGTTATTGATATTGTCTCTTTGCATTGCAACTTAAAATGCAAATTTAATTACATATACTGTAGGTGCATATCAATACACACAGTAAGTGGGTTTTTAGTTGTTTAACACTAGAATCCCTGAAGCCTACAAAAAAAAAAAAAATCGTAATCCCGGGCCACCTTAAATTCCTTTGCACCTCTTCATCAGTGCCACATTTTGCAAATGTGTAAAGCAGCACAGGCAGCAAGCATCTTGCTATCCCATCCCCCACTGATGCAGCTGAAATCGCACAGAAGATTCTCAGAGTTCAAGTCTGTGTGTGAGTTGTCTTGAATTGTAGGGGGTAAATAATATATCATCATTTGGAATACATACATTTCATGTGTGTTCCGTGTCTAGAACAATCTGTGTAAATGTAGGATAACAGATAATGTGAGGCAGGATCGGGGGGCATGTGATCATGACTGAATACTTCTCCCCCCGATCTGACACTGTTCATTTTCAAATAAGTCGTGGTATAACACACTTTTTGTATCATAAATTTACACCGGCTGTTACAGATTCAAATCAAATGTATACAGTAATCCCTCCTCGATCGCGGGGGTTGCGTTCCAGAACCCCCCGCGAAAGGTGAAAATCCGTGAAGTAGAAACCATATGTTTATATGGTTATTTTTATATTGTCATGCTTGGGTCACAGATTTGCACAGAAACACAGGAGGTTGTAGAGAGGCAGGAGCTTTGTTCAAACACTGCAAACAAACATTTGTCTCTTTTTCAAAAGTTTAAACTGTGCTCCATGACAAGACAGAGATGACAGTTCTGTCTCACAATTAAATGAATGCAAACATATCTTCCTCTTCAAAGGAGTGTGCGTCAGGAGCCGAGAATGTCAGAGAGAGAGAAAAAAGCAAACAAAAATCAATAGGGCTGTTTGGCTTTTAAGTATGCGAAGCACCGCCGGACAAAGCAGCTGCAAGGAAGAGAGCAATGTGAAGGTAGTCTTTCAGCATTTTTTAGAGTAGCGTCCATATCCTCTAGGCCAGTGTGCGAACAGCCCCTCTGCTCACATCCCCTCCGTCAGGAGCAGAGAATGTCAGAGAAAGTGAGAGAGACAGAGAAAGACAAACAATCAAAAATCAATACGTGCCATTCGAGCTTTTAAGTATGCCAAGCACCGTGCGGGAAGCATGTTGCTTGACAAAGCAGCTGCACGGAAGGGAGCAACATGAAAGTAATCTTTCAGCAATTTTAGACGAGCGTCCGTATCGTCTAGGGGTGAGAACAGCCCCCCTGCTCACACCCCCTCCGTCAGGAGCAGAGAATGTCAGAGCAAGAGAGAGAGAAAAGCAAACAATCAAAAATCAATATGTGCTGTTTGATCTTTTAAGTATGTGAAGCGCCCAGCGGGAAGCATATCGCTTGACAAAGCAGCCACATGTAAGCCCAGCAAGGAAGGGAGCAATGTGAAGGTAATCTTTCAGCGTTTTTTGAGGAGCGGCCGTATCCTCTAGGGCAGGGGTAGGCAACGTCGGTCCTGGAGTGCCACAGTATGTGCAGGTTTTTGTTCCAACCCAGTTCCTTAACGAGAACTTAATTATTGCTGATGAAGCACATATTGCTTAAGTGACATTTTAATGCTTCATTTTAGTGGTCTCGCTTGTTAAGGAATTGCTTATTTCAATCTTAAACTGCTGCATTCAGTGTTTTAATTGCTCCTTATTAGCAATAAGATGTAAAAGACAAAGCAGCCAGCAGTTCTCCAGCTAGCTTTTTTCCAATTACATCTGTGTGTGTTCATCATGCACGGTTTGATTTAATAAAACACTTAATAGAAAAATGTGACAGACTGAAAATGATCTGTTTTAGGCTTCAAATCATTTGGATGATATCCTTGGAAAGGAAAAAAATCTACGATATAATAGCCTTACATTGCACAGACTAACAAGCCATAAAATTAAATAAGGTCTGAGATTGGCAATGATTGGTTTCTAATTAAGCAATTGGGTTGAATGAAAACCTGTAGCCACTGCGGCTCACCAGGACCGACATTGTCTACCCCTGTTTTACATCTTATTGCTAATAAGGAGCAATTAAAACACTGAATGCAGCAGTTTAAGATTGAAATAAGCAATTAAGGTTGGAGAACCTTAACAAGCGAGACCACTAAAATGAAGCATTAAAATGTCACTTAAGCAATATATGCTTCATCAGCAATAATTGAGTTCTCGTTAAGGAACTGGGTTGGAACAAAAACCTGCACATACTGTGGCACTCTAGGACCGACGTTGCCTACCCCTGCTCTAGGGGTGCGAACAGCCCCTGTGCTCACAATATATTTGAGGAGTTTTATTTAATATGTAATACGTGCTCTGATTGGGTAGCTTCTCAGCCATCTGCCAATAGCATCCCTTGTATGAAATCAACTGGGCAAACCAACTGAGGAAGCTTGTACCAGAAATTAAAAGACCCATTGTCCGCAGAAATCCGCGAACCAGCAAAAAATCCGCGATATATATTTAAATATGCTTATATATAAAATCTGCGATAGAGTGAAGCCGCGAAAGTCGAAGCGCGATATAGCAAGGGATTACTGTATTTTTATTATATAATAGTAATAAAAATAGCAGCTCACTACTCAAAATGGTAAATGTTGGGAGGACCCGGGATCGAACAAGCAACTCTTGATTATGAGACAGCGGTTGTTACCACTACACCAAGCGGACATACTGCTTTATACCCAACCCAATTTATTTTTCTTTGGTTACATTTTTGAATAAAAGCACACTTGTTTTACATTGTACATTTTGTGAACATGTTTATTTGATATTTGGACTTCAGTCTTCACACATCACTTCATGTCAACAATTTGTCAATTATTACTAAAACATGAAAAAGGTTTCTGTGTTAGTTTTGTGTTCAGCATGTCCTGCCTCACATTTTCTGTCACCCTACGTTTACATAGATCATCGTAGACACGGAACACACATGGAATGTATGTATTTCAAATGATGATAAATTGTACAGGGTAAATAATATAAGGAACCTCACACTCAAATAAACAGCCTTGAGCTCTGAGAATCTTCTGTACGACTTCAGCTGCATCAGTGGAGGATGGGATAACAGGCTGCTTGACACATTTGCAAAACAAAGGCGCTGATGAAGAGGTGCGAAGGAATTTAAGGTGGCCCGGGATTATGACTTTTTTCGTAGGCTTCAGGGACACTTAAATTCCTACTACATAATTCATTCAATAAAGAGTTGTTATTTCTGAATTATCTCATTACTGAAATGCAGTATTTTAGTAAGTAAATAGAAATACAAGAGACTTTAGGCATGATTTAACTGAAAAGCCTACTGATGATATAGAGCTGTAGTTGGATTGCATACTACTTTTTCTCTACTAATCACTGATAAATCCTATTCATAAAATCACTCATATAATCATGAGGAAAAATCTTAAAATATTATTATGTAGGAGGCAGAACAAGCATGGGCATAGTTGCCCATTTATTTTTAATGGGGTTCACATTCAGAGCAAGCCCCTTGTTTAGCTATTTGGGCCTTTGCTTACTGCTTTTTACTTAAAGAATGGAATATTAATTATTCAAAAATGTAAAAAAAAAAAATCCCTCTTTCCTTCTTTAAAATTTTTTTTTCTATTTTTCTCTTTAGCATTTGGCCTCAGTATGTTAAAGATAGAATCCAGTCTACTTACATGTACTTTGCAGGAAGTGTTGGCCTTACTGCCTTATCAGCTGTAGCAGTCAGTAGGTCACCATTGCTTATGAACTTAATGATGAAAGGATCCTGGCTGGTAAGTGTTCTTTTTATAAACATCTGAACCATTCATGTATACAGTAATAAAGTGGTGGGGGAAGTATTGCATCAACAAAATACTTTTTTGGATCATGTTAGCATTGTTTACTTTATGCACATAATTTGTGAAGTCAGTGCACACCTCGAAGCATGAAATTTACAGAAAATTCTTTCACAAAATACATCCTCCTACAGATAATAAGGCTATAGTGATGTGTTGTTTTTGAGCTAATAGCTATAGCTAATTCACATTTAATTTGAAACTAAATATAAACTCATTGCTTATTGATCAGCTGATGTCAAATTACCTATTCTTTAGGAACTAATCTTTTCTTGTACCTTTTCTGCCATGTAATCTTAAATGCATCTTTAAATTAAAACTTATTACATTGTCCAATCCACTTGATCCATGGTTGTTGAAGGACTGGAGCCTATCTCTGAGACATCTAGAATGCCAAAAAAAAAAAAGTAAGAATGAATAAAATGCATGACAGACCGAAAACAGTAAAGCAAAACTTCCAAGTACTACTCATCTGAAAAACTACACATTTTTTTCATCTGTTAATTGTCATGCGTTGCTTGTAGTGATGACTGAGAAATATTGTTAATCTCAAGTTTTTATGACTTACAAAGGTAACAGCATTCCTGTTACAATAGTCCTCCCAATGACAAATGCTGAACAGCAGCAAATAACAAGCTAATTGATTTTTTTTGTGATGGGATTTAAAGTAATCGGTTCATTCTCAAAACCCAAATGTGATAGAGCTGAGGAGTTTTGTTCTACTCCCCTGTATTGCGGTGACAAGCAGTCAATAAATACAGGAAGCAACTGGCCACAATTATCAAGTCCAGTTGGCTGTTTTATCTTTCACATGCACATAATGTGGTGCATAACATTGCTTTAATACATAAATAAGTTAATGAAATGTTACTTGCTCTGTTTTTACTTAATGTTTTATTTTTGTTTATGATCTAATAATTACTGTGTAAAACATTTTTTAATGGTAGAAAATATAAAATTCAAGTATATTATATAAAGTAAGTTAAAATATGCTGTTGTTTTATGGTTCAAGGTTTTATGCAAACCTTTGCCTATTTAAGAATTTGGATATTATTGAGAAAAAATGTTATATATGACACAATGACAGTTTCTAGAACTGCTGTCTCACTTCTTGAAAATCCTGGTTTCAGATCCCTTCCCAGGCACTGTCTGTGTTGCATCTATAGATTTTCTCCATGTTTCCCTGGGCTTTTTCAGATATTCCAGGTTTATTTTACAATCCAAATAATTTAAATCGGACATCTCTTAGTATTAAAAGGAAGATGTGAATTAGTGTATCCCACAATGTACTTGTACTTCATCCAAAGGGACCTCCTGCCCTGTGTTCAGTTCTGCAAGGAAAGGATCTAACCCCTGTGAACTTGTATTGGAGGGTGCAGATTCAGAAGATGAATGAATGTAATGTGTGTGTAAAATTAGTAGTGAACACCCCTTACCTTAAATACAGTATAGTACAATATCAACTATTTTCTTTTAAGGTTTTTTTAAAAACTGAACATTTAATAAAGCTTTTGAAGCTGAATTATAAGAGTTTTGCTTGATCTTTTTCTGCTTATAATTGCATTTATTCTTTAAGATCTGATTAATTTATACTGTATTTTTGTGCTTGTGTGTAGGCAATTGGAGCAACATTTGCTGCAATGATAGGAGCTGGTATGTTAGTTAGGTCAATACCTTATGACCAGAACCCTGGAACTAAACACCTTGCCTGGATGTTGCATGCAGGTAAGTGATAAATGACACTTTGCCTTCCCAAACTAAGTTCCTGTTCTTTTGAAAAAGTCGTGCTTGTATTTCAGTGTGATGCAGAAATAAATCCTAAAGTATCATTAAATGCCAAAAAAATGTTAAACCAAATTGCTTATTAAAAGGTACAGTTCACCTGTTGTAAAATCAAATAAGAAAATATGCTTCCACCTATTGTTGAACCTGGTTAATTCACATCAATCCACAAGGACTGGAGTTTATGCTTGAATCACGAGACAAAAGACAGGAACTGGATCTGGACAAAATGTCAATCCATGGTAGTGGATGTGAACACATTGTGTCCTGAGTTGTATTTAGCAAACAGTTAATATACATTTCTCTAGGATATCGGGAGTGGTGTTAAGTTCATGGAGAAGTTCCCATGTACATGTGGAAAAATAAGTTTACTTATTTTCATGTCACACCATTAGTAATTCCCATGTTAAGATTTTTACTTTGTGTAATGTACCATTTTATGTACTTAATGCATGTGAGGCAAAATGATCAGTACCATTTGAGTCTTGTGCCTTACCCCAAGGCATTGGAAAAAAAAAAGCTTAAGGTAACTCTCAGGGTTTACATAGTCTTAGAAGTATATAAATTTCCCATTGGGATTAATAAAGTATCTATCTATCTATCTATCTATCTATCTATCTATCTATCTATCTATCTATCTATCTATCTATCTATCTATCTATCTATCTATCTATCTATCTATCTATCTATCTATCTATCTATCTATCTATCTATCTATCTATCTATCTATCTATCTATCTATCTATCTATCTATCTATCTATCTATCTATCTATCTATCTATCTATCTATCTATCTATCTATCTATCTATCTATCTATCTATCTATCTATCTATCTATCTATCTATCTATCTATCTATCTATCTATCTATCTATCTATCTATCTATCTATCTACAGAATTTAACATTGGTTAATTACTTTTACTTAATACGGACAGCTGCCATGTGTCCTTTTAAAGACAATATCTTGTGCCATTATATGTCTGTTTTCGAAGAGTAGATAGTAAGTTCATGATTAAGGAGTAAGTGGAAATCAGCACGAATGCATTTGTGAAAAAATACATAGGTATTGCCTCTATACCAGGTCACAAATGATTGACATTATTATTAAAAACACAGTTTATTTTTTTTTCTAAAGGGATGGTAATTTGCAGTTGGTGAAACATTTCCATCATTTTCAGTGTCATATGTTAAACACAGTGCACTAATAATATATATTAATAAGTTAAGTTTTTTATGGTGATAATCAAAAGTTTGCTACATTATGCTGCACTGTTACATGTGTGAGCAAGATAAGTTTGCTTTGAAAATTTTGGAGTGTGAAAGTCTGCAATGGGTCATTTAAAAGCTTATTTCCACCATAAAAAAATACATTTATTGTGTCATTTTACAAAGATATTGCTGGCTGTCTTGTCCGGCAATCAAGTGACAAGAAATGAATAAAAATTATAGGTATACATTTAGTTTTAATCAGGTTAAAGTTTAGTACAGATGCTTTAACATAGACAGGGATGTAGCTCAAATCTAGCATTACTGTCTCATTCAGTACCAGAGTCTGCCTGGGGTCTTCATGCACTCCTCTTGCCTCTGTGGATTAATTGATATCAGTGAGTGTACGCTTAACTGCGTATAATTACCTGTTTTAACACAGGTGCTACAGTGCAACTTCTGAATACTGGAAATGTGTCACTTATACTTCTAAATTAGCCAAGTACATTTAATCCTTCATGTGCTGTGAAGTAAATAACATCCATCCCCAGCCCAAGCTTCAGATGAGGCATGAACACTAGCTATTCTGACACAAAAAAAAAAATATGCAGAATTGCCCAGTGAAGTCACAATGGTACACTTGTAATACTTTTCTACTTTGTGCTCACTGTCTTTTGTTGTAAGATGTAACTTTTTTTTTTATCCAACTGTTATCTCATTTAGGTGTAATGGGTGCTGTTGTGGCTCCCTTGACTTTGCTTGGTGGTCCATTGTTGATCAGAGCAGCTTGGTATACTGCAGGTATTGTTGGTGGCTTGTCTACAGTGGCAATGTGTGCACCCAGTGAAAAATTCTTAAACATGGGTGGTCCGTTGGCTGTGGGACTGGGCCTGGTTTTTGCATCATCAGTTGGTAAGTTATAAGAACAACATGTTATGTCTTTACTTAACTAGCATTTTACAAGAAATGTATGCAATGATTGGTATCACACTAATGCAAATTTTTTGTCTAATTAGGAAACAAATTTGAGGTTTTGAAATAATGTTTTTAAACATTTTGCCATTTTTTGTTACAAACCACAGCTGTATATATGTCATTCAGTCAGGTGTGGTCTGACTTTGCATCATTACCAAACATTTTCTGTTTTACTCACACTGGCAATACTGCTGTATAGATTGATGGCAAAATTCAGGAAGATAAAGTAATTTGTAAATGAGTGTGTAGATAGAAATGGTAGTTTATCTCAATGTAAACAGTTTATACACAACCAAATGTGTAGTTAAAATATTGAGTGTTCATTTCTACTTTCGGCTTGCTTTGAACAGTCTAATACATAATGAAATGGTAGCAGGGATGAATTATTTTTCTTCAGCTAAATCATACTGTCGGAGAATTAGAATTACAGAGCAACTTCTTTCCGCCAAAGGTGGCTTGGCTCACCATAATGATGGAACAATGCTCATTACTAAAGTATTGTCTTCAGATACTGTTTTTTTTTCTTTTTGTCATCACCATTAAACTGTATCAGCTTCTAATAATTTGATTTATATTCTCCTTTTAATCTTTCTGTTTTGGTAGACATTTGTACAGTGTATTTCTTTTTTTTGAAAATAATAGATTTCAGTAATATTGAAATAGTGCTGCTTTTTGTTTCTAGGATCTATGTTTTTGCCTCCAACTACTGCATTGGGAGCTGGGGTTTATTCAATTGCTGTTTATGGAGGACTGATTTTGTTTGGCATGTTCCTGTTATATGACACCCAGAAAGTCATAAAGCGTGCTGAGTCTTACCCTGTCTACGGTGTAAGGAAGTATGACCCAATCAATTCGTAAGTATAGTAAACTTAAAACTTTACATTTCAATTATCAATTATTTGTTTATTAAGTTATAGTTGTTCACTTTCTGGTGCATCAAGATCCTCTGTCTGCATCATTACGGATTCAGACTTTAAAATGGAGCCAAAGTTGAGTCCTGCATCCAGATGGGTACACACAAAACAGAAAAAAATATGTAATGATACCATAACAGTATATTGTCCTCTGTAATTGGTTGGTCGCAACTATCAAGTTTTGTTAAGTGCTACAAGTCATATGCACAATAATGCAATAAAACTATATTGTTTTCCCCTGTAAATTTTTGGTTGTACTCTCTGGTACTGCAACAACAAAGTTGCATTCTATGCTAAAAGCAGTATGTAGCTTCTAGTAGTGCCTGTAAAGCACAGAGAGAAAGAATTGTCTTTCATAGTGTTATCCAAAAAGGAAACCTCTCACATATTTGGCCAGGCTCTCCCAGCAGAGAAAGCAAAATTAGGTAGTGGTAAATGGCAAATAACTGGTTATCAATAATTGAGTAGAATGTGTTAGAATGCTTATGGTGCTGAAAAATAACACATTTTACAAAAAAGTGCCAAGTGTATAATTGATACTGGTTAATGAACAGTGTTGATCATCGAAATTAATTGAAAGTGTACTTCGAATTGAATTTGTTGGTGACCTTGTTGGCTAAAGTTTCTCTTAAAATTCACAATGTGGCTGACTTAGGGAATTTTTTTCGTATCCCCACAGCCCATGATACTTCACAAAGTCAGCCGGATCTCACAGAGCTGTAACAGCCAATGTTGGATGAGCCAGCTTCCTGAGTACAGTGGTGCTTTGGTTTGCGAGCATAATTAGTACTGGAAACGTGCTTGTAATCCAAAGCACTCATATATCAAAGCGAATTTCCCCATAAGAAATAATGGAAACTCAGATGATTCGTTCCACAACCCAAAAATATTTATATAAAAATGATAAATACAAAATATAAAGTAAAAATACATAAAAGAAATTAACCTACACTTTACTTTTGAAAAGAATCTTGGCTGGTGTGAAGGGGGACAAGAGAGGGGAAAGGAGGTTATTGTGCTATCTGTTAGCTCACTGGATCTTTTTCATTTTTTTGCGACTTTAACAAGGAACCTATCCAATGACAGTTGCTTTTGCCTCCTTTTGAGGATTTCGCAGAAATGTGACGTTACATTGTCGTTAAACAGATTCATAGCTCACACACAAAATAAAAAAATTCTTTACGCACACATGTGGTCACAATGCTATATTAAACAGGATACATGCATATGGATGTTGACTGTACGAATGAGGCACGCCGACTGAGACCGAACATGGGAGACGATTACCCACAATCCCACAGCGAGAGAGAGAACCACCATCAGCTCCTTTGGGAACATACGACTTTCGGCAGACAAAGCATATACATACTACTCGTATTGTAAGACCTCACTCGTTTATCAAGATAAAATTTATTGAAAAATTTTGCTTATCTTGCAAAACACTTGCAGACCAAGTCACTTGCAATTCAAGGTTTTACTGTATGTAACACTGATAGTCTGCCAGTGGAAACCAATCCTCAGCTGCAGAACACAGAGCAGAGGTTCACCTCGAGAGGTGAATGGCGTGCAGCTCTTTTTCTTCCATGCTCTCCCCTACCTCTCCTGCTAGCATATTCTACCAGCCCACCATCACCCAGATGCTGGAGTGAAAGAGGTCTCTCCCTCCCAGGCACCCCTAAAACTGCATTGAAATGGGCCCCCAGCAGAGTTCTCTCTTCAGCTCTTACCCAGTTTGCTGGTGGACATGGCCCCTTCTGCCAGTTGATGAGTTTCGGCATCCCCAACTGGCAGACCCCCATCTATCATTAAGAGTACTATTTCAGAGTTTTGGATCAGCAAAGATTTCCAGCACCCTACTTGAAGATTCCAGGGACTAGATGGGTCCCTTGTCTGTCCCTTTTGATTTCTTTCACACCCATAATGCTTAATAGCTCAAAGTGTGGTGAATATACTGGTTCAAAAATGGCTACCGTCGCATCATCCTTCTGCATGGTGCACATTGGTGGTGATTGAAGTGGTTCCCCACTGTCTATGTAAAACAATTTGAGCAAGTTTGAAAGTATTATATTAAAATTAAATTATTATTATTATTTGTGTCTTCCTTAAAAAATTCAAAGGCATCCTTTAAACAGCAATCCCATGGCTGAGGGGCGGGGCTGCTTGATGCAGGCATCTCAGACAGGTTAAGCCAATTGCATCACACAATTAATCACTTGTAAAGGTTTTTATTCCTGTGAGATATGAGACTTGTGCATGGCCAACGTTGATCCAGCATTTCTCTGACTTCTGTCTGTGTAAAAGTTTATTTTCTCTGTGTCTGAATTGAATCTAGAAAACAACAATGCAGCCTGATATGTGACATAATTTTATCTCAGGGAAGCAGTTAGCACTGCTGTTTTGCAGCTTAGGTCACATTTTGGGATAAAATAAACAATCCACTAGAGTTGGCAGACGATCCCTATACCTCGGTAACAGTTAAAGTACCTTTGCACCATTATAATCTGTTTAAAACTAGTTCAGTTTCTCCTTCTCCTTAGACTTGAATGCATTTTGCAGAGTTAGGAGAAATTTTTGCACCTTTTAAGAGTTAATGCTCCATGTAGAAATATTTTTCTTTGTTACCCCATGTAGTGATGGCTGTGAAAAATTTTTAATCTCATGTTTTTATGGAGAAGAGACATAACAGAGATTCCAGTTGAACGAGACCCAATGTTGACAAACTCTGGTCAACGGCAAATGATGTGAAAAAGGTCCATGAAAAAAGAAAAAAAAAGTTCTTACATAATTTGTATTTCATAATTCATGTCTGTTATCCATTCAAATTGTCAAAATGTGATTAAATAAAATAATTTTAATAACCAGGAAAGGTATGTTTCCATTATACTGTGTATTTGAATTGTAGACAGAATTCTTGACAAGTTAATGAGGGGGAAAGGCACAGATATTCAATTCAGGCATTTGAGATTATAGGCCCTTAATTCACCATGTTCAGCATAAAAATGATCATTTAGGGTGTTTTCTTTTCAGCTGCAACTTTTTTTTCCTATCAAAGCTGTGTGGCTCAGCTATAGTCAATAGGAGAGATCTGTGGAGATTTAGAAGGTTAGTGTTATGCACTACGCAGGAAGCAGTAGCCATCTCAGGCTGAGTTGCCAGATTATCACACTTGCTCTAGCAAGGTTAATTTATATTCATCAGAAGACCCAAACTGCTTGTATTTGCCATGCAGTAGGGTAGCAAGAGACTATGCACACTCCACACATATACAGAATGGGCCACAACTCAGATCCATTCTACATGAGCAGTGAAACAGCTGTACTAACTAGATTGTCTCTCTACTAATATATAGTAGCCTCTTATAGATTGTCTCCCTACTAATATATAGTAGCCTCTTATTTGTCTTTTTTCCCCTTTTGCCCCCATGACCTCTTAGTTGACCACTATTGCAATATTTACTTCTGCATCATCAGTTCTTTCACCCACTCTGCCACTTGGAAGAAGTTTATTTTTACCAATATAGGCTCCAGTTTTGGAATATGGTGCTTTCTTGGACCTCTTTACCCAACTTTTTGCCTTACTCTTTAACTTTGCACTCTTTGCCTTTTTTACCTTTGCATGAACAGTAGAAAATCTGTAGAGGTCTTTCTTATATGTAATAGTATTTTGCACATATCTGTGATTATATGTTTAAATTTACTACTTGTAAAAATAAGTACATTTATAAGTAAATTTACACTTTATATGTAAATTCAATTATGATTTTTGTGTATGGTTCCATTTTTTTTTCTTATTATCCATCTTACTGTGTTTCTTCTAGGTGCCTGGGAATTTACATTGACACCCTGAATATATTCATGAGAGTTGCAACCATTCTATCAAACAGCAATTCAAGAAGGAAATAAAATGCTAAAGTTTTAAAAAATTTATCTGGGACTTGCCATTCATTCTCAATAAGACAATTTTAGCAATGCTGTCATTGGGAAGAGAATGTTGAATATTTTTTTCATTTGTTTAATTATATTATTATGTACTGAAAAACAAAGCAAAAACGAAGTCATTCATTTAAATTTGTAGTGTATTTAAAGTTAAATCACACATAAAATACCAGACATGTATATAATTATTCTATACCTTATGAATTAAATATTGTCCATTTGTTTTTGTTTATGATATAGTTGGCAATGCAGTTCAGTGAGAGAGAGTAGCAAACTGTCTTCAAGAGTAAATGCTAATCCAGTGTCCTATATGTTCCATCACCATCTTCTATGCAACTTTCATCATCTGTTTTTCAATTAATACCTAGTTTTCTTCTTTGTATAATAAACAACTAAGTCTATTAAACAGTGTTCTTATTTAAAGTTACCTGTTGTACTCATTGAGCTATATTAACATGTTTTCTGTCTGAATGTGTTACGCATTCATTAAGATTTTTAGGTTGATTTATTTACATCTGTAAAATTACAGTATGTACTTTAATTTTTATTGTGTGTTGGAAATAAAATAAGTAATATTTTTTGATTACTGTTGTTTATGAAGAAGTGCCTAATACCATTTATTTTCTTTATTTTGAAAGGCTTTTGTATTAACAAATATAGAGCTTAGCATTTATAGCATTTAGCTGGTTTTACTTTTTCCCACACATATATGGACTGATCACTCTGAGTTTCATTTTTATTTTTATTGTAAACTCCTTTCTTGTCATTATCCATTTTAATGTGACTGTCATAGATCTTAGTAGTAATTCAGCTTGGGTTTACATGCCTAATGCAGAGCTGCTTTCTAACTTTATAGAGTGTTGCTAGGTGGGACTCTGGATCTGTGCAAAAATGACATTCAGAAGCTTCAACAAATATTAAGAGTCTTTGTTTATTGACTAAAATTTAACCTTATAATAAAGGTACAGAGAATTTAAATGAGGTAGATGTCTTGTCTTGAACAGTATAATAGTTAATGTTTTTGTGCGAGAAGATATATATTTAATATTTTTTTTTTTAATACATTTTAAAAGCAAGACTTATGAACCCATGTTATAAAGCATAATTCTTGGCAAACCTTAAATGTTTACAAAGGCCAATATTTTAGAATGGGTACATATTGGAGGAGCACATTTATTAGAACATTCTCAAGCCAGCTTAATTCTGTTTGTAGCAGGGCCAGATAAGTGTTGTTGTTTATTGTGTTTGCACTCTGTTGCATCTCATCACGTCACCCCATTTAAACAAGTATGTGTTTGTTCAAATGTCGTCCCCGTAAGAAGAAACGGGGAAGGCTGTTGCGAGGAGGCAGCGACCACCTGGAAACGTCAGAACCGGAGGTTTTTCCATTACATCCGGCTCATTATTATTTAAACGGGAAGGAGGGAAAGAAGAAAAAAAGAGAGGAGAGAGAAGGAGATTCACCTAACCGCAACTAATCATCAATTTCTGCCTTTATTCACATCGTGACATTTTTCCAGTTTGCTTCTTACTCAGCTGGATTACTGCAATGCATTCATTGCCAGAAATCCCGGGGTTGGACATTATTTTGCACTATCGCTGAGGAATCACAGTGAGAATGTTCCGGTATTTCATTCGGAACAATCAAACACAAACATTTTGGGGCAGCTATCAGTAATTTGGACAGTTATTTACCTGGACTTATTTTCACGTTCATTATAATTTCAGTAATCATTCGTTGTCATTGTTTGTATTGTGTGTTTGTTATTCGTGAGCAGGGACAAGGGAGAATTTACTGTGCATCCAGAAAGTATTCACAGCGCATCACTTTTTCCACATTTTGTTATGTTACAGCCTTATTCCAAAATGGATTAAATTCATTTTTTTCCTCAGAATTCTACACACAACACCCCATAATGACAACGTGAAAAAAGTTTACTTGAGGTTTTTGCAAATTTATTAAAAATAAAAAAACTGAGAAATCACATATACATAAGTATTCACAGCCTTTGCCATGAAGCTCAAAATTGAGCTCAGGTGCATCCTGTTTTCCCTGATCATCCTTGAGATGTTTCTGCAGCTTAATTGGAGTCCACCTGTGGTAAATTCAGTTGATTGGACAGGATTTAGAAAGGCACACACCTGTCTATATATGGTCCCACAGTTGACAGTTCATGTCAGAGCAAAAACCAAGCATGAAGTCAAAGGAATTATCTGTAGACCTCCGAGACAGGATTGTCTCAAGGCACAAATCTTGGGAAGGTTACAGAAAAATAGGGTCGTTGTCCGGCTGAAAGATGAACCGTCGCCCCAGTCTGAGGTCAAGAGCTCTCTGGAGCAGGTTTTCATCCAGGATGTCTCTGTACATTGCTGCAGTCATCTTTCCCTTGATCCTGACTAGTGTCCCAGTTCCTGCCGCTGAAAAATATCCTCACAGCATGATTTTGCCACCACCATGCTTCACTGTACGGATGGTGCCAGGTTTCCTCCAAACGTGACACCTGGCATTCACACCAAAGAGTTTAATCTTTGTCTCATCAGACCAGAGAATTTTCTTTCTCATGGTCTGAGAGTCCTTCAGGTGCCTTTTGGCAAACTCCAGGCGGGCTGCCATGTGCCTTTTGCTAAGGAGTGGCTTCCGTCTGGCCACTCTACCATACAGGCCTGATTGGTGGATTGCTGCAGAGATGGTTGTCCTTCTGGAAGGTTCTCCTCTCTCCATAGAGGACCTCTGGAGCTCTGACAGAGTGACCATCGGGTTCTTGGTCACCTCCCTGACTAAGGCCCTTCTCCCCCGATCACTCAGTTTAGATGGCCGGCCAGCTCTAGGTAGAGTCCTGGTGGTTTCGAACTTCTTCCACTTACAGATGATGGAGGCCACTGTGCTTATTGGGACCTTCAAAGCAGCAGAAATTTTTCTGTAACCTTCCCTAGATTTGTGCCTTGAGACAATCCTGTCTCGGAGGTCTACAGACAATTCCTTTGACTTCATGCTTGGTTTGTGCTCTGACATGAGCTGTCAACTGTGGGACCTTATATAGACAGGTGTGTGCCTTTACAAATCATGTCCAATCAACTGAATTTACCACAGGTGGACTCCAATTAAGCTGCAGAAACATCTCAAGGATGATCAGGGGAAACAGGATGCACCTGAGCTCAATTTTGAGCTTTATGGCAAAGGCTGTGAATACTTATGTACATGTGATTTCTCGTTTTTTTTATTTTTAATAAATTTGCAAAAATCTCAAGTAAACTTTTTTTCATGTTGTCATTATGGGGTGTTGTGTGTAGAATTCTGAGGAAAAAAAAATGAATTTAATCCATTTTGGAATAAGGCTGTAACATAACAAAATGTGGAAAAAGTGATGCGCTGTGAATACTTTCTGGATGAACTGTATTATTGTATGTATATATATTGCCTTTCACTTTGGTGGTCTGGTGGAAGGATATATATATATTTTGCCGGGGTTTTGTATTATTGTATTTTTCATTTTATTACATCTAATATTTTACTGCACTTGATTTCCATTTGGATATTGTTTGCTCGTGTTTAACCATCGATTGAGGGAAAATGTTATTTGTGAGAGGTACGTCTTGGTAGATTTAGGTTTACCTCAGTAATTTAACCAGGCCACAGGACCTGGTAATGTGGCTGCTGGCAGGATAAGGGGTCGGCCGTTACATTTTTATGATTATTGGCTGTTGGAACACCATTTAATTTGTGCTAGTACTTCTGATTTTGAGTTCCCTGCATTTAGAGAACTTAAAATGTACCTCAGAATCCCATATATTACATATGTTTACTTTTTTTTTTTTTTGTTTTAAACTTAAAAGTTCATAATACAGGTTTTCTTTTTGCAGAGTAGTAACATCTGATTAATGTTATTCTTATGACTGGTGCCCTGATATCTTTCGAGAAGCATTAGGAAAGGATAGCACATTTTAGGTGTTGGCTAACCAGTACTTGAGGAGCAAAATGGATTTTGTATGTTAATGTTTTCTTTATTTCTTGTAACAAAATATTCCAAATATTATCACTTGATTCTCAGGTGCTTGAAACCCACTTTGTCCGATTCTGGGTAATGGAGTAGGCCAAAGCTAACTCCAGGACGGGATTATGTTTTTTTTTATTTTATTTTTTTAATTTGCTCAACTTTACAACACAATTTCATGTGGCAAATGCATATACAGTATACCATGTTTATAAAGAAGTAACTGACTTTAAAAATACCAACAAAGCCAAACAATTTTCTGCACACAAAGAACCATAGACACATGGAAATGGAATAAATTAGCAGTTAATGTGATAGAGTTGGACTTTCAGGACCTTCAAGTCTCATCTCTTTTTGTTGAAGAATCTAAGTGAATTTGGATTGGCTGATATGTTGGGTTGAATGTCCAGTTCATGTCAAAATTGTCCAAGAACTTGTAATGAGGACATGTACTCTAAACTCAATTGCATAAACTTAAGTGTTTGTCATTGTAATATGACTTCAATACCCAGAGAAAATGAGTAGAGAAAGAAACACACAGGTCCTAGTCATTCTGATTAACTAATATCTAAGTGTTTCCCAACCTTTTTTCTGTGGTGGCACATTTTTTGTAACCAAAATCTACTGTTCTGCTAACCACAAATATATCTCATACACATGCACAACGTCCGAAGGGGTTGTGATATTGGAGAAACCGGTAAAAAAAAGAAGCTCATATGTAAAGGTTCACAGACACAGCACTTAGTGAGCACTTTCGTGGCATCTCCCAACAGCTTCATCCCTTTGCCCACCCCTCTCTGTCTCAGAGGCAGCTTGTATGCCCACTATTCACCAGTTCTGTGAGACTCACTGGTGACCACATATCCAGTCAGATGGACTGTAGCAACCAGGATGACATGTCTGAAGAGCTTTGAGGATTGTGTCTGCAACATAACGATTGTAGAACTGCTTTTATGCCAACCTGAGGAGATTGTCTGTCTCTTGTTCAGACCCAGATGTGCTATGCTGTTATTTCAGTGGCACATCTGGGTAGCTCTCACAGTGCACCACTGTGCTACAACACACTGTTTGAAAACACGGTAGTATCTGTTTGTTAATGTCTTCTATGTATGATTACATCAAATTATCCTTTTCATTGTGCCTTGGCAAACTAATCAAAAAATGTCATACTTTGTGTATGTTTGTGTGCCTTTGAGTTTTTTTTCCTAATAAACATTAAGCACACTTTTATTTTAAAGTATCCATTAATTGTATATTAAACTTTCAAAGAGCAATTTTGTAAACTAAAGTTAAGAATCGTTTTTTCCAGGTACAGCTGCCAAAGTTAAGTATGCTTTTCACATTTTTGTGCTTATTGTTTTCCATAGTCGGGATCAATTTCCTTTTAAAAATACTACACCTTGAGGTCACATTGTTTCAGTGTAAAGGAGTGGCAAAATAAATTCTTCATACATAAGGTAAGTTTCACCATTCTAGTTTAAGGCTTACTTTTGCACTGACACTTCTCAGATGAAATCATTACAGTAAAAGCAATGTGACTGCAATATTAAAGGGAATGTGTTCATTGGGGTGGGCTTAAGGGTTGTTTGTGTGAGATTGATACTGTATAGTTTCAGTGGTTTTCTGTACTTAACTGGAGGTTGTGTACGCCCACAGGGGTAATAAATGATGTGTTATGTCAGCCATTTACATCTCATACTGCTGTGTTGTATCACTTCACTGGGTAAAGATGGAAACATTAGACACATGCCGTGCATCCGTTTAGTTCCAAGACGGTGTACTCACTGGGTAAGAAGTTGGACTGTAAACCACAAGGCTACCAATACTGTGCCTGTAAAAGGACCCTGAGAACCCACTAGAGGAAGGAACTGTACAAAAGTCTTAGCACCTCAAATAATTATTGATTAGACTTCTTGTCCATTCATTAATAGTTTATCCTTAGACTGACAAATGTGCACAAAAAAAATTCTAACTGAATTAATCGTACAACTGGGCAAAGGCAATGTTTGTCAATCACAGATTCAGAATAGAGATAACGTGGTTTGGAACAACAGGAAAATCTAAATTATTTAAGAACATAGACGTAACATGGTGAGAGATGAGAGGAAAGTCTAAAATATATAAAAGAAGATAGATGTAAGAGTCAAAGTTAAGATTCAGAGACTTGATTCATTCATTTTCCAAATCAATAGAGTCACACAGTTGAACAGTGATTAGTGCTACAGATTTGTAGGTCTAGAAGACAAGGTTCAAATCCTAGCCTTTTTATTTTTGCTGTTGGCACATTCTGTGTCTGTGGGGATTTTGCCTCCATTTTTTCAACACAGTTACCCTAGCTTGCTTTTTTTAATTGGTCCTGAATTTTATGTGTATGTGTATTTCTTGAGTATTTCTTGTGATGTAAAGACTGGCACCTTATATAGGGTTGGCTCCTGTCCTGCACCTGGTACACTCAGAGATGGATCAAGCTTTTGAAAATACTGTAATTGAATGCTGTAACTCAATCACATTGTTTCAGAGGCTTGAGCCTATCCCATCAATTTTTGGCAGAATGTCAGGAACAGTTTTCTTGTGGAATCTCGCTACAATTGCTCCTAGTTTGCACATTTTGCACTGTGGTAACTATTGGTGGCAGCACTCCATTCACATGAACCAATACTGGATGTTGTGCTAATCCTAGGCTGGGCACAATTAAGATTGGCTAATTTATACAAGAATGACACTGTGTGGCAGCAACAATTACGACTGTACCTTAATACCACCTCATGCAAATAAATCAATGAGAGCTAATGTGTGTTCTATAAACTTCCAGACAGTCCACATCTGAGCTTGATTTGATCTGGTCCTCTGCTGTACCCCATTGACACTATATAATTGGCTGTTGATCTTACACTTTTCCATGAATAACATTTTAACTAAGAAGTGACCTGTTTTATATGTTGATTATGCAGCTCCTGCCATCGTTACCACTGACAATGCATTTGGTGTTTACCTTTAACTATTGGAAAACTTTATTTAATTCTTTATTAAAGCAACAAAAAATATTTATAGTGAGATTTTACAGTAGTAAAGTTTTTCTGTTGAACCCCAGTAATGAACTGTGACAATTCATTCCAGCGTACTGTGTATTAAGGATGTACTGAACTAGTGGAGATGGACAACAACATTATAACTTTTCTCACTTTTTTAGTATAAAATGTAATACTGCACTTAAGAGAAAAGGACATACTTTCATTATTTAACAGCCACCTTACAAACCTAAATGATAGCAACACACTTAAGGTGAAAAGACATCTCTGTCAAGCATCCTTCCTGTTTCAACAATACGGTTGTTCCACGATACCAGTCACCAGTGACCACTATTCAAGTAAAACTTGCATTGAACAGAAGTTAAATCTGAGTGACATGATTGGTCGCTATTGACTGTCCCTCTTCTTATTTAATTCCAATAAAAATTTTTCAGACTTTTTCAAAATAGTTTTTCACTTTGTTTATATATCTGTAAATAAGCCATTTTATTTTTAGTGTTGAGTATTTGAGTTTACAAGAAAATGTACATATTAGGTACCAATTGTGCCCCAGTCCTGAGCCATGACTAAAGAATGGTGCCAAAACATCCTCCTAGAGCAACTTCTCCCAACCATCCAAGAACAGTTCGGTGACAAACAATGCCTTTTCCAGTGGCTCGAGGAACAAAACATTGAAATTTTGGGTCCATGGCCAGGAAACTCCCCAGACCTTTAATTCCATTGAGAACTTGTGATCCTCAAGAGATGGGTGGACAAACCAAGAAACAAATTCTGACAAACTCCAAGCATTGATTATGCAAGAATGGGCTGCCATCAGTCAGGATTTGGCCCAGAAGTTGATTGACAGCATGCCAGGATGAATTGCAGAGATCTTGAAAAAGAAAGGCCAACACTGCAAATATTGACTCTTTGCATAAACGTAATGTAATTGTCAATAAAAGCCTTTGAAACCTATGAAATGCTTGTAATTATACTTCAGTATACCATAGAAACATCTGACAAAAAGATCTAAAAACACTGAAGCAGCAAACTTTGCAAAAACCAGTACTTGTGTCATTCTTAAAACTTATGGCCATGACTGTAGAAGAAAGCGTTGGTTCGTGATGCTGGACTAGTGTTTCAAAAAAATGTTAATGGCCACTATTTCATTTCTTCATGGTACAATAATGTTAATCGTTCCTTAACACCATATTAAGCAGCTGGTTAGAGAATCTGTAAATGTGATCTGTGTTACCTGGGGATGATCCAATTGCTGAAATTTTGGCAAATGAACACTGAGGTCCATAGTAACATGAAAATTGTATTGTCACTAATCCCAGTTCATATTTTGTCTATTTATTATTTCATATTTATTTACATATGTATTAATACACTAATCATAAGAACCTCTAGATCAAGGGTCTGCAAACTCAGTCCTGTAGGGCCATAGTGGCTGTATGTTTTTCTAATGAGTCAGTTATTGCTATTGAAGCACCTATTGCTCAAGTGACATTTTTCTACTTCATTTTAGTTACCTCACTTGTTAAGATTCCCCACCCGTAATTACTTATTTTAGTCTTAAATGGTAGTGTTAATTGTTTTTAATTGCTCCTTAATTTCAATAAGATACATATGATAAAAGGAAGCTGCAGTTCACCGTCTGTCTTGTTTCCATTTATACCTCTGCGTGTTTATTGCGACTCTCCAGTTTAATAAAATATTTGAAAGCAACCTAAAGAGAAAAAAGTGAAGGACTGAGAATTACTAGCCCAATTCAGGCTACAAATGTTTTGAATGGTATCCTTGGAAAGGAAGTAATCTGTGATACAAGAATGACCAGACAGGGCAGAATGAAAACCCTGATAAGCCATAAAACTAAATGAAATGCGCTATTGGAAGGATTGGTTTCTAATTAAGCAATCAGGCTGAAAAATTCCTGCATTCACAATAACCCTCCAGGATAGATGTTGCAGACATCTGATGTAGATAAAGGTATATAATATATATATATATATATATATATATATATATACAGTACTGTGCAAAAGTTTTAGGCAGGTGTGAAAAAATGCTGTAAACAAAGAATGCTTTCAGAAATATAAATAATGATTGTTTATTGTTGTCAATTTACAAAATGCAAAGTGAGCGAACAAAAGAAAAATCTAAATCAAATCAATATTTGGTGTTACTACCTTTTGCCTTCAAACCAGCATCAATTCTTATAGGTACACTTACACAAAGTCAGGGATTTTGTAGGATTATAGTCAGGTGTATGATCAACCAATTATACCAAACAGGTGCTATCATCATCAATGTCATACGTAGGTTGAAACACAGTCACTAACTGAAACAGAAACAGCTGTGTAGGAGGCTTAAAACTGGGTGAGGAACAGCCAAACTCTGCTACCAAGGTGAGGTTGTGGAAGACAGTTTCATGTCATGGCAAGATTGAGCACAGCAACAAGACACAAGGTAGTTATACTGCATCAGCAAGGTCTCTCCCAGACAACGATTTCAAAGCAGAGTAGGGTTTCAAGATGTGGTGTTCAAGCTCTTTTGAAGAAGCACAAAAAAACGGGCAATGTTGAGGATCGTAGACACAGTGGTCGGCCAAGGAAACTTAGTGCAGCAGATGAAAGACACATCAAGCTTATTACCCTTCGAAATCGGAAGATGTCCAGCAGTGCCATCAGCTCAGAACTGGCAGAAACCAGTGGGACCCAGGTACACCCATCTACTGTCCGGAGAAGTCTGGCCAGAAGTGGTCTTCATGGAAGAGTTGCAGCCAAAAAGCCATACCTCCGATGTGGAAACAATGCCAAGCGACTCAAGTATGCACGAAAACATAGGAACTAGGGTACAGAAAAATGGCAGCAGGTGCTCTGGACTGATGGAGTCAAAATTTGAAATATTTGGCTGTAGCAGAAGGCAGTTTGTTCGTCGAAGGGCTGGAGAGCGGTACAATAATGAGTGTCTGCATGCAACAGTGAAGCATGGTGGAGGTTCCTTGAACATTTGGGGCTGCATTTCTGCAAATGGAGTTGGAGATTTGGTCAGGATTAATGGTGTTCTCAATACTGAGAAATACAGGCAGATACTTATCCATCATGCAATACCATCAGGGAGGCATATGATTGGCCCCAAATTTATTCTGCAGCAGGACAACGACCCCAAACATACAGCCAAAGTCATTAAGAACTATCTTCAGAGTAAAGAAGAACAAGAAGTCCTGGAAGTGATGGTATGGCCCCCACAGAGCCCTGATCTCAACATCATCGAGTGTGTCTGGGATTACATGAAGAGACAGAAGGATGTGAGGAAGCCTACATCCACAGAAGATCTGTGGTTAGTTCTCCAAGATGTTTGGGACAACCTTCCAGCCGAGTTCCATCAAAAACTGTGCAAGTGTACCTAGAAGAATTGATGCTGTTTTGAAAGGAAAGGGTTGTCACACCAAATATTGATTTGATTTAGATTTGTCTTGTGTTCATTCACTGCATTTTGTTGATTGAAATCATTGATGAAAATAAATGATTAACACTTCCATTTTTGAAAGCATTCTTTGTTTACAGCAGTTTTTCACACCTGCCTAAAACTTTTGCACAGTACTGTATATGTGTGTGTGTATACAGTATATGTAATATATATATATATTACTATTTACTTGTTAAATAGTCTTTTTGTGTTAAACATTGTATTTTTTGTGTTTCATTTTAATTACTGGGTTAGTAGAAATTTACAGCGATTTGGGTTTCTTAACTGAGGTGCACTGCATAAAAATAAATTGAAGTTAATGCTGGCATAATAGCTGTGTTAACTTTTGAACACGAAAAGTCTTGAAACATTAACATGAGTCTTTTGAACATGAAAATTCTGGTGGAGTTGCATGGACGTGAAAGATAATGTGAAAAGGGTTAGAGCTATCTTAATAAGTTGTGCAGAGGGTGTGGTGCGTGATAAAACTATTTGTACTTGGGGAATATGTAGCTTTTACAGAAGCTTTTGAAATACAGTGCATCCAGAAAGTATTCACAACGCATCACTCTTTTCCACATTTTGTTATGTTACAGCCTTATTCCAAAATGGATTAAATTCATTTTTTTCCTCAGAATTCTGCACACAACACCCCATAATGACAACGTGAAAAAAGTTTACTTGAGGTTTTTGCAAATTTATTAAAAAAAAAAAAAAAAAAAAGAAATTACATGTACATAAGTATTCACAGCCTTTGCTCAATACTTTGTCAATGCACCTTTGGCAGCAATTACAGCCTCGAGTCTTTTTGAATATGATGCCACAAGCTTGGCACACCTATCCTTGGCCAATTTCGCCCATTCCTCTTTGCAGCACCTCACAAGCTCCATCAGGTTGGATGGGAAGCGTCGGTGCACAGCCATTTTAAGATCTCTCCAGAGATGTTCAATCGGATTCAAGTCTGGGCTCTGGCTGGGCCACTCAAGGACATTCACAGAGTTGTCCTGAAGCCACTCCTTTGATATCTTGGCTGTGTGCTTAGGGTCATTGTCCTGCTGAAAGATGAACTGTCGCCCCAGTCTGAGGTCAAGAGCACTCTGGAGCAGGTTTTCATCCAGGATGTCTCTGTACATTGCTGCAGCCATCTTTCCCTTTATCCTGACTAGTCTCCCAGTCCCTGCCACTGAAAAACATCCCCACAGCATGATGCTGCCACCACCATGCTTCACTGTAGGGATGGTATTGGCCTGGTGATGAGCGGTGCCTGGTTTCCTTCAAACGTGACACCTGGCATTCACACCAAAGAGTTCAATCTTTGTCTAATCAGACCAGAGAATTTTCTTACTCATGGTCTGAGAGTCCTTCAGGTGCCTTTTGGCAAACTCCAGGCGGACTGCCATGTGCCTTTTACTAAGGAGTGGCTTCCGTCTGGCCACTCTGCCATACAGGCTTGATTGGTGGATTGTTGCAGAGATGGTTGTCTTTCTGGAAGGTTCTCCTCTCTCCACAGAGGACCTCTGGAGCTCTGACAGAGTGACCATTGGGTTCTTGGTCACCTCCCTGACTAAGGCCCTTCTCCCCCGATCGCTCAGTTTAGATGGCCGGCCAGCTGTAGGAAGAGTCCTGGTGGTTTCGAACTTCTTCCACTTATGGATGATGGAGGCCACTGTGCTCATTGGGACCTTCAAAGCAGCAGAAATTTTTCTGTAACCTTCCCCAGATTTGTGCCTCGAGACAATCCTGTCTCGGAGGTCTACAGACAATTCCTTTGACTTCATGCTTGGTTTTTGCTCTGACATGAACTGTCAACTGTGGGACCTTATATAGACAGGTGTGTTCCTTTCCAAATCATGTCCAATCAACTGAATTTACCACAGGTGGACTCCAATTAAGCTGCAGAAACATCTCAAGGATGATCAGGGGAAACAGGATGCACCTGAGCTCAATTTTGAGCTTCATGGCAAAGGCTGTGAATACTTATGTACATGTGCTTTCTCAGTTTTTTAATTTATAATAAATTTGCAAAAACCTCAAGTAAACTTTTTTTCACGTTGTCATTATGGGGTGTTGTGTGTAGAATTCTGAGGAAAAAAATGAATTTAATCCATTTTGGAATAAGGCTGTAACATAACAAAATGTGGAAAAAGTGATGCACTGTGAATACTTTCCAGATGCACTGTACATAAATAGACAGAGAGGTAAATATATATCTGTTTGCACACACTATGGTCTGAACACCCACCAGAAAGACTAAAATGAAACAAAATTTAAAAAGAAAACTTCTGACTTGGCAGTCACATGAATAAATAAGCGAGTGAGAGAGAGACAGTCAAATATTTGAAGTGATGAATGTACAAGGTTGGTGTGTTAATCCATTGGCCTTGCTGGTCGTCTGATGGTGATCTTGAGCAGGATCCTGGCTTGGATCAGCTCAGTTCACAGAGTTGGGGAAAGTGGGCACAGAAGGCGTTGCATCTGACTCAAAATGAGTGATGTGCGACAGAGTCAGCAGCATGAATTGTAGCCAGGGCAGAAAAGACAAAAAAAGATCATTGGAGCCACGTGGGAAAATCAAATCTGAGTTGAAATGGTTATGTTTCAGCCAGGGTTCCTTCCCCAACTGGAATTCAAATTCTTGTTTTATGCCTTCTTTTGGTTCATTTTTGAGTCAATTATTTGTGTTTTCTTTATTTCCTGTCTGTGTTTTGTTCCCTGTGTTTTATGGATGGTTTCCCAAGAGGCAGGTCCAGCTGCCTATCAAAAAGGCAGGGGCAAACCACAGTCCCTTGTGGTTCATTTGAATGTGCTTGGAAGTTGGTGAGTACTTGAGTACTTACAGGAATTTCTTTGCTTTTGTAATTTTCTAGATAGTTTGAACTTCTGCTCTGATTTTTTGTTTTTTTTTTACTTCATGGAATTTGGATTGGGACTTTGTTTGCTTTTGGAATTGCCTTGTGTAGGCATTACCTCAATGACTTTTGTGCTCTTCACAGTTGAACAAAGCCTTTTATGTGATATAAATATTTTTACTTTATATGAATCCTGTGTTTTTATCCCTTGTAACTAGCCAGGCTTTTATGGTTCTCCCCCTTAGTGAACATTTTTTTAAGTGTTCTGGACTTTGTTCTTTAGGAACTCTCAAGTATTATAAAAATAACTTTCTCAATTGCTTCTGAACTACAGGTTTTTTCATAGTATGAAAATCCACAGGGTATTCAAAAATCAATGGTAGTTACAAGCTAGTGGTGAGATTTGCATTTGTGATCTTCACCATGCATATAACCTTCAGCTCTGCCAGTATGTGAACTGTTCACCCCAAACTGTGATCAAGTTGTATACTGTTTTCACATTTGCTCATATATTGCAAAATACAACATAATATTTTTAAGTAAATGCGGAAATTGCTGGGGAATATATCTTTCGGAATATTTCTGTACTGTTTCAGCTGGTACAGACAGATGGTAAATTTTAATTTATAGTTTCAGATTTACAGTAAAGACTGAATATCCAAATTTAAGTCCTTTGGATTACAAAGCCAAAAAATGCACAGTAAAAAATGTAAATTCACTAGCAAGCAGTTCTTGTACTGTTAGATGTAATGGTCATTTTGCCAGTACTACTTGTCCTGCTTAAAGCCATTCATTAAGAAACACTTCCCTGGAAGCAATGTAGAATTCAGTATTCTCAGGGACTTCCAGACATGAACCTCTGGGAAAATTGCCTGGCATTATGCCCATTGAGTGGTAGTGATGTTGCTTATCTCCAGAGTAACCCTCAGTGTTGCAGATTACACTTTAATTATAATGTTATCTGATCTACAGTCAACATTTCCTGTTTGAAAGCATGAAACATGATTTCCTTGAAGCTATTCATGAATGTATGGTTCACATTTTCTTAGTATGGGTGCACAGGTTTTTGAGCTGCAATATGAGGTATAGCAAATATAAGATGGAGAGAAGTGTTAATTTTAAATTGCATTACAGAAACATTTACAGCTTTTATTTTTGAGTGTCAAATGATTGTGGACTATAAACATATTTTTTGTTGTATCACTGAAGAGAAGAGAGTGTGATTGTGGACGCTAGGTGGCACTATTGCTCACCTTTTCCCCAACAGACAACCACACTAGACTCAGGTTAAAAGTACTAAGAATATTTTTACTTCTTTTTTAAAGTGCCCCAAAGCACCTCCACCACAACAAACAGGCAATAACTATAATAACAATACAATAATTATAGCAATTCTCTCCTCCCAGCAGCTCCGTCACACTCCCTCCCAACTCCGGCTCACTTGCTGGGTTTCCCATAGTCCTTTATATAGTTCTTGACCCAGAAGTGCTTCTCCTCTTCTGTTCATGTGACGTGTCAGCACTTCCGGGTCAGATGGAGAATTACATTTTTCTTCAGCCCAGAAGTACTTCTGTCCTTCCATCCATAAGTTGGGAGTACTTCCGGGCTATATTGGAAACAGAAATCCCTGTGTCTTCCTGCAGCATTCCCTGGCGGTACCCACTGTACCCAGCAGGGCTGTGATGCTGAACTCCATCTCCCATAGTGCCCTGCAGGAATCTGGGGCACCGCTAAGCTGCAGGGAAGTCGCCATCTAGCGCCCTGGGGGTTTCGTCCAGGTTGACCTGCCGGCCGTCCATCACAAGAGCATTTCACTTTTTCCATAACTTTGTATAGCACGTTAGGTAAAACATAGCAGCCAGGATTAAGTAGCATTAATATGGCGATAATTGGCCATAAAGCAGAAGACTTCTATCCCTCTACTTTTTTTGATATACTTCATTACTCCCCAAGGAGAAATTGTCTTTTCATATGACCTTTGGAGGTCAGAATGCCGGGTCAGCATCCCTGGAGCAGTTTTCAGGTTAAGGGTCTTGCTCTTGGGCCCAATGGAGTAGAATCATCTCTGGCAGTAAAGGGATTTGAACTGGCAACCTTCCAGAGCTACCATGACATTAACAGCACACAATTATTTCACTGAGCAAGTTTTGTTCAAAAATATTTACTAGATACAGTATGTCACAACAAAGCACCTTAAAATATCAGTGAAATTCTGTGTACATTTTTTTATAGTTATTATAGAATTTTTCCTTTAAAAGACTTTATTTTTGGTTGTTTCTGACTGTTTGTGATTTATTTGATTATGTTTAGAATTTATTTTCATTTTGTCCCATTTTCTTGTTTACAATGTTAAGACTCATCACGTGACCATTCGGTGACATCAGTGAAACTTCTATAAATTTGGCTACAGCTCCATGTAATGTTATCCCTTAGATGGATAAATAACAAAATTCTTAAGTGATAGTTAGTTTTCAGAATTAAGTAGGCCGATTGCTAGGTTTCATTTTAGTTGTTGAACAACATTCTGCTCTCGACTTTGATTTTTAATTTGCTGCTGAGTTTTGTTCACTTGTATTTTTGGTCCCTGGTCCTGACTTTTCCTCCCACTGTCTACGATTGATCGGCTGCTAAATCCAGGTCACTCAATGAAATGCCTCCAAAAAACTTCCAGTGAAATTTGTGAGGCTTTTGCTGTATTTTTTAATCAAAAAATGAATGATATTAGAAATAATATAGTACATCTCCCCAATACTAAACCACTTAAACCCCGGTACTCCATTTTAAACAAATTAAATTCTTTCACCAGGATAAATTTACCTGATTTATATTAAATAATTTCTCAACTGAGACCCTCCACCTGCGTCCTCGACCCAATACCAACAAGTTTTTTCAAAGAAGTATCTGGCATCCTAATTGATAGTATTCTTAACATAGTAAACTCGTCATTAGATATGGGGGTCTTCCCAGACTGTCTTAAGAATGCTGTAGTTAAACCCCTCTGCTTTTGAAAATTTTAGACCTACAGTGGTGTGAAAAACTATTTGCCCCCTTCCTGATTTCTTATTCTTTTGCATGTTTGTCACACAAAATGTTTCTGATCATCAAACACATTTAACCATTAGTCAAATATAACACAAGTAAACACAAAATGCAGTTTTTAAATGATGGTTTTTATTATTTAGGGAGAAAAAAAATCTAAACCTACATGGCCCTGTGTGAAAAAGTAATTGCCCCCTTGTTAAAAAATAACCTAACTGTGGTGTATCACACCTAAGTTCAATTTCCGTAGCCACCCCCAGGCCTGATTACTGCCACACCTGTTTCAATCAAGAAATCACTTAAATAGGAGCTGCCTGACACAGAGAAGTAGACCAAAAGCACCTCAAAAGCTAGACATCATGCCAAGATCCAAAGAAATTCAGGAACAAATGAGAACAGAAGTAATTGAGATCTATCAGTCTGGTAAAGGTTATAAAGCCATTTCTAAAGCTTTGGGACTCCAGCGAACCACAGTGAGAGCCATTATCCACAAATGGCAAAAACATGGAACAGTGGTGAACCTTCCCAGGAGTGGCCGGCCGAGCAAAATTACCCCAAGAGCGCAGAGACGACTCATCCGAGAGGTCACAAAAGACCCCAGGACAACGTCTAAAGAACTGCAGGCCTCACTTGCCTCAATTAAGGTCAGTGTTCACGACTCCACCATAAGAAGGAGACTGGGCAAAAACGGCCTGCATGGCAGATTTCCAAGACGCAAACCACTGTTAAGCAAAAAGAACATTAGGGCTCGTCTCAATTTTGCTAAGAAACATCTCAATGATTGCCAAGACTTTTGGGAAAATACCTTGTGGACTGATGAGACAAAAGTTGAACTTTTTGGAAGGCAAATGTCCCGTTATATCTGGCGTAAAAGGAACACAGCATTTCAGAAAAAGAACATCATACCAACAGTAAAATATGGTGGTGGTAGTGTGATGGTCTGGGGTTGTTTTGCTGCTTCAGGACCTGGAAGGCTTGCTGTGATAGATGGAACCATGAATTCTACTGTCTACCAAAAAATCCTGAAGGAGAATATCCGGCCATCTGTTCGTCAACTCAAGCTGAAGCGATCTTGGGTGCTGCAACAGGACAATGACCCAAAACACACCAGCAAATCCACCTCTGAATGGCTGAAGAAAAACAAAATGAAGACTTTGGAGTGGCCTAGTCAAAGTCCTGACCTGAATCCAATTGAGATGCTATGGCATGACCTTAAAAAGGCGGTTCATGCTAGAAAACCCTCAAATAAAGCTGAATTACAACAATTTTGCAAAGATGAGTGGGCCAAAATTCCTCCAGAGCGCTGTAATAGACTCATTGCAAGTTATCGCAAACGCTTGATTGCAGTTATTGCTGCTAAGGGTGGCCCAACCAGTTATTAGGTTCAGGGGGCAATTACTTTTTCACACAGGGCCATGTAGGTTTGGATTTTTTTTCTCCCTAAATAATAAAAACCATCATTTAAAAACTGCATTTTGTGTTTACTTGTGTTATATTTGACTAATGGTTAAATGTGTTTGATGATCAGAAACATTTTGTGTGACAAACATGCAAAAGAATAAGAAATCAGGAAGGGGGCAAATAGTTTTTCACACCACTGTATTTCTAACCTGCCTTTCTTAAGTAAAATTCTAGAGAATGCATTCATTATGCAGCTTAATGATCAATAAACATGCTATTCTTGATAAGTTTCAGTTGGGTTTCAGAACAAATCACAGTACAGAAACTGCATTCGTTAAAGTAGTAAATAACTTGCGGGTAAATGCAGACAGAGGCCATTTATCTGTTCTCATCCTCTTATATCTGAGTGCCGCATTCAATACCATTGATCACAATATTCTTAGAAATGGCCTTAGTCAATGGGTGGGCCTCTCTGGCAGTGTCTTAAATTGGTCTGAGTCCTACCTGGCAGGTAGAAAATTCATTGTTACTTGTGGTAATTATACTTCAAAGACCCATGATATTCTATATGGTGTTCCACAAGGCTCTATCCTGGGTCCGCTGCTCTTTTCGATTTACATGCTTCCGTTAGGTCAGATTATCTCGGGGCATAACATGAGCTACCACAGCTATGCTGATGACACACAACTGTATTTATCAGTAGTGCCTGATGACCCCTTCTGCTGTTATGCACCTAAAATCTGGAATAGTTTGCCAGTAGGAATTCGCCAGGCTAATACAGTGGAGCACTTTAAAACACTGCTGAGAACACATTACTTTAACATGGCTTTCTCATAGCTTCATCTTAGTTTAATCCTGATGCTCTGTATATTCAATTAATTATCATTATTATTCATGGTATTCATATTCAAAATCCGTACTAACCCCTACTTTCTCTTCTGTTCTTTTTCCGTTTTTCTGGGGTGGCGCCACCACCACCTAATCAAAGCACCGTGATATCCCTACATTGATGGATTAAAGGCCAGAAGTCCACATGACGATCATCATCAAGTTCTTCCAGGAGAACCCAGAATACAATGAGGACTGATCATTTATGTTAGGTAGAATGCCTAGAGGGGGCTGGGCGGTCTCGTGCCCTGGAACCCCTGCAGATTTTATTTTTTTCTCCAGCTGTCTGGAGTTTTTTTGTTTTTTCTGTCCTCCCTGGCCATCGGACCTTACTTTTATTCTATGTTAATTAGTGTTCCTTTATTTTAATTCTTATTTATTTTGTCTTTTTTCTCTTTCTTCATCATGTAAAGCACTTTGAGCTGCATTATTTGTATGAAAATGTGCTATATAAATAAATGTTGTTGTTGTTTCACGTTATCTAACAGTCTCTTCTCATTCACTTGCAATAATCCTTGAGGACACTGTATCTTAACACAAAGTGCATCTCTTATATCACTGTATCTTAACCCATAGTATAAGTAGGTTTAAATACACAACGGGCGGTCAGAAAATCAAGAGTACACCTTATGAGATTGATTTAGGAGTCATAGTGGACTCTAAGCTATCGACTTCCCGACAGTGTTCAGAAGCCATTAAGAAGGCAAACAGAATGTTAGTTTATATAGCACGATGTATAGAGTACAAATCCAAGGAGGTTATGCTCAAGCTTTATAATGCACTGGTGAGGCCTCATCTTGAGTACTGTGTGCAGTTTTGGTCTCCATGCTACAAAAAGGACATAGAAGCACTAGAAAAGGTCCAGAGAAGAGCGACTAGGCTCATTCCATGGCTACAGGGGTTGAATTATGAAGAACGATTAAAAGAGCTGAGCCTTTTCAGTTTAAGCAAAAGAAGATTAAGAGGTGACATGATTGAAGTGTTTAAAATTATTAAGGGAATTAGTACAATGGATCGAGACTGTTATTTTAAATTGAGTTCATCAAGAACATGTGGACACAGTTGGAAAAAACAACTGGACAGGAACCAGAACAATCACTTGGCCTTCAGCCCACACCTTTCACAATCTAATGCAGAGGAAAAGAAAAGAAAGAGGTAGCTTTCTCAACTTCCCATGAACTGACTCACTCATAAAAGCAATACTTTAGGCTAAGTCTCAATGCTTAACTTTTTCAGGAATTTACAATTGTATTAATTTACATAATCCGAGAGCTTCATATCAGATCATACCCATGTAGCGTGACACCCCAGAGACTCCATCATTATGATCTGTGACTTGCCAAGTCAAATGCATACAATGTGACCACAAAGCAAATAAGGAAAATAGGTGTTTTAGGCTATACAAACATAGGAGAGGCTCGTCTGTCTAATAAATCCTACCATGACATAGTGAAAAAAGGAGCACAAGGGGCCAAGACTGCTTCTGAACTCCCCATATGGCCATGGGTTATAAAAGGCAGGACATTAGTTGGCTTGTAAAAGGCAAAGAACTTGCAGTACTTTGGAAATTTGAAATTGTGCTGAAAACTTGTGAATATGTCGTGTAATCCCCCATCCCCTACAATTCCTTGTCATAAAATCTGAAATCCTCGAATTACAGTCATCAAGTTTCAGATACCCTTCAACTCAAAGTCATGTTCTGTACTCAGCACAGAGCATAAGAACCTTTGTGATTTCTTTCATCTTTGTGATTGAGGCTTTTGTTAGGCTGCCTCAGCTGGTTACATCACCTTCACCACTGGAGGACCATGCACTCCAATTAGTAAAACAAAAAAAAACAAACAAATAACAAACCCCCCAAATGTTATCTTTACTTTCAAGATTAAAAAATATATTATCATAGTCCAAACAAGGCTTGTTCACCCTCTCTCAAATACTCCTAAAGTTCTGGTTTTCCGCTTTCTTGTCCCTCAATCATAACATCGTGCAGCGTCTTTAGCACCAAAGCACCACACAAAAAACAAACTCGTCAAAAAGCAGTCTCTTGTAACCAAAAGAAGTTATGTTTTTTTCTGTCTATTTTAACCCCTGATGTCCTTTATCACATTTTGTTTTTCCCTGCTTCCTCCGTAACTCCCCTGTTCTTGTTATCTCACAGTCACTAACCCCACTGAAAAACAACAAAAAATTAATAAATCTAATGTATTAAATTATTCAAATTAGTAGAATTAGTAGAGTTGTAAAACTCTGCCAATAAATAAATTAACACACTATAGACCACACAGTAAAAAGTGATACATTATGAAATAAAAAGCAAGTTCAAACATACTCTGCGTAACATAATTAAAGAGCAAAATGGCATAGTACCAATGGCCTGAAGGCTGTAAATCAATATGTTAAGTGTAAAGGAAAAAAAGGAATAAACCAGAAAAATATCAAAAGGTGTGCTTTACCTTTGAATTAACTTAAAAAAAATAAAATATAACATGCTGTTATCCTGTTAGACATACTGAAGGCATACTGGTGCAGACTACAACCCAAAATACATTTTCTTGTTTACCAGCATAAAATAAACCTGATAAGCACCAAATGTTTCATGTCAGGTACTTTAATTTATGGACCAACAGTGCGGAAGTCTAATCCACCACGCTGTATGTGCTTGTTGTAGCTGTAAGGAAAAACATTATCATTTTAAATCAAAATGTGTTTTTGTAATATTTGGAATTTGTGCCTCTAGAGAAAACTTTTATCACATTAGTAATTTTTTTGACCAGTGATAATATGATCACCTTGTGGGCACAAAGTATTTGGTAAATATTAAGTTCAATTCTGGTATCATCAAAGGCTCCCTTTAATTAATAAAAAACATTTTTTAAATATAAAAATATGTCCTTTATCAAATTGGCAGCAGTTAAATAATAATGTATTTGGTTCATGGCTAATACATTTCAGATGAAACTTGGACTTAGTTGGAGAAATGCAAATTCTCAATACACACTTGGATCTTATTTATTTGTGTATACGGTATTTTAGAAAAGGGGGGGCAGACTTGACTGTCTGCAATATTTTTTATTAGAGTTGTAGTTTTATACGCAATTATTAAATAAGGGAGTAAGTAATAAATAATAAATTTCACATACAAACAACTGTAGTGTTTTTTTATTTCATGCAATAAACATATAATTAATAAATAATAAAAATCTAATTACTTGCTGTTGTCACTACATTTTGAAAAGTAATTACGTCCTCCATTCCAATCTTTGTCTGATAGGCAAACTGCAGTTGGTCCAGGTGGTCTACAACAAGAGGACTCCTATAGTCCAGGACCAGTCTCCCAAAGGTCTTTATGAGTGCCATTAGTCTGTGCTCATTAAGTGAAGGATGTTTTCCACAGAAGTGGAACTTTCTGAAGCCTTAGGAACAGACTGAACTGGTGACAGTGGAAACCACAAAGTTGGTCATCACAGGCCTTAAGAACTCGAGGACTGACACTATTTGGTTCCACGGCTTTTCCTGTGTGTAGCTTCCTCAGTTGTCTCCTCACTTGGTCTTCAGTTATGGAAAGTCCACACTGATGGTCAGAGGTGGACTTGTCACTGGCCATTTCAGTTGAACTGGTAGGAGTTGTTGATGTAGTAGAAATAGTGTGGGGAGACTGGTTATTGGTAGAAGGTGGTAGTTGGAGGAATCTATTAAATAACTGGTTCAGGGTGTTAGCTTTGCCCATATCTCCTTCTAGCACCTGAGCCATGGATTGCTTGAGTACAGTAATTATAACATACAAGGTCCATACAATTTTGTAAGATGTTGCAGACACTAAAGTAAATGCAAAAAGTCTAAACAACAAAAATGTCAAGCCATGCTTCTGTATAAACTTGCCATACTGTATTCATTTTCTTTTGTCCAACAAAAGTTAACTTTCATCACAACAAAAGTCTTATACTATACCTGATATTTCCAGTCAAGGAAACCTGGCTCCTTCCAGGTCAGCATTAAAAACACAGTTTAAGGGCTCTGTTGATTGTAATTCCCCGCCGCTCCAGGGGTTGGTGCTGTATCCTACTAATCCCTTTTCTTTTCCTCCCTTTCTAGACTAGAAGACTGACAGCTATAACAACACTGACGTCACTCCTGGTGTCCGTCCACTTGGACCTAAAAGAATTAAGACTGGAAGATCTAATTATATAACATTGAATCAAAGTGGATTTATTTAGAGTTTTCTGACATTGATCAGCAGAAAAAGAAAAGACTCTTTCCATGTCAAAGTAAAGACAAATCTCTGCAAAGTGGTTTAAATTAATTACAAATATAAAATGCAAGATATTTGAATGCATATGTGTAATATGACACACCAAAATCTTCATGAATGCAGTCAATCAGTTCTAAAAGTCCCATAGTTAGTAAATGGAGGTCACCTCTGTCAGAGAGGGACATTTTTTTGTGCACTGAGTGGTTCCATTAGGCACCCATTGTTGGGACTGGGGGTGAGAAGTTAAAAGGCTGTCTGCTGGATGTAGGTATTTGCTGTATTACAAAGGCGTCACTTTGGCTGGTTGAGATTACAAATAATACCAAGTTGTGATAACAGAACTGCTCCTTCCTTGGAGGATGTCTGTATTTACCTGAAATTAACATGTTTGACAATATTGGTTTCTAATCAGCAAATCTGTACTCATTAATGGTTGGTAACCATACATTTTGTTAACTTGTGTTTTCATTAATTGTTAAACCCAGGAAATGTAGATGTGCCATTGTTTAATCCGATTGTCCAGAACTGATAATGGCAGGGACTGAAGGAGATTTAAACTCCTGGGCAGGAGAAGGCAGAATGGACAGTCCACTGAGAACGCTGCCAAGACACTCGGACAGAGCACAGGGGCTCGTAGGCAGACGAGGGTACCTGGCTGGCACGATGTGAGCCACAAGGATGGCAACACTTACGTCCAGGGAGGAAGAGACAGCTCTACAAGGAGACAGCAGTTGTGGGTCCAGCGAGAGAGGAAAGCCGCATGAAAGGACCAAGCAAAGCTGGCAGATGAGAAATGAGGCGTGCCTAGGTTACAGCAACACAAGTAGCCCATAGTGGAAAAAAAAGGAACGACGAAGAGACACTGACAGGGATTCAACGATTTGACACAACTTCTGTTGGGAAAAGAGTGTCCGGTGAACACAGTGCATCGGTGGACAGTTGAACAATTAGGTGTTGGGGTAACACAGTGCGCAAACTGGACTCTGCACCACTAAAGGTTGTATCCTCCAATTCTTGTTTTTAACGGACTTTTAGAGGGTGGACTGTGTGTTTTCCTTTTAAAAAAAGGAAATTCGTTCCTGATATGTTTAGATTTTGTTATGTTTGTTTATCTTTTTAATGTACTTTATATTGTCTTGTATAATAGAACTTACTGTTGCTTTTTTCTGAAATTACTGTTGTGTCTATCATTGTGTGTTTACTCACTGCCCAATTTAAAGAAACCTGTGTGCTATTATCAGTAAATTTCAAGAGTTCCCAGTCTCTTAGTAAAACTGGGTGGCGTAGTCGGATATTTTAATGGTGACTAAGTTAGATTACCTGTGAGTGTGACCAGACACCTGTCACACCTCTCTGGAGTTTCAATTGATTGTACTATAAATGCACCTTATCTGGAAGATCCAGCTTGTGCTGAGTCAGTGTCATGGCCTTATCGACACTGTAAAGACAACCGAATACTTCAAGCAACTACACAAAAAGGTGATTGAAAAGCAGAAGTCAGGGGATAGACACAAAAATATATCCAAGTCACTGAAAATCCCTTGCAGTCCAGTAAACTCAGTCATTAAGAAATGGAAAGAGTATGGCAAAGACATAAATCTGCCTAGAGCAGGCCATCATCAAAAGCTGAGTGACCGAAGAAGAAGACTAGTAAGGGATGCCACCAAGAGGCCCATGATAAATCTGAAGGAGTTACAAGCTACAAAATTGCAGAGTCTGTGCGTAGAAAAACTGCTGCCCAAGTGCTTCACCAGTTGCGATTTTAAGGGTGAGTTAAAAAGAGAAAAGTGATAAAAAAAAAAAAAAAAAAAAAAAAAACTTGCACAGAACATCTTAGCAAAAGACACATGGTAGACTCTGAAGTCAGCTGAAAGAAGGTATTATGGTCTGATGAGACCCAAATAGAACTGTTTGTCCACCAGGCTAAACATCATGTTTGGTGTAAGTCAAGCCATTGTTAATTATCATAAGCACACCATCCCCGCTGTAACCTATGATAGTGGCACATTCATGCTGATACTTCTTTTCATCAGGATCTGGAAGGCATGTGAGGGTAGAAGGTGAAATGAATTATGCTAAATACAGGGAAATCCTGGAAGAAAACCTGGTGCAATCTGTCAGAAATCTGTGTTTTAGGAGTTGATTTGTTTTCCAGAAAGGCAATGAGGCTAAGCATAAAGCCAAAGCTACACAGGAATGGCTTAAAAACAACAATGTTGACGTCCTGAGGTGGAAAATCGGAGCCTATAACTCAATCCAAGTGAGAATTTGTGGCTGGACTTTATAAAGGCCGTTCATGCACAATCTCCATACAACCTGAGGTCAAGCAGTTTTGCAAAGAAGATGAAGTGTCCAGATGTGCCAAGCTGATGGAGACCTGTGCACACAAACTCAAAACTATTACGGCTACCAAAGGTTCATCTAAGGGCTACTGCCTTGAAGTGGGGTGAATACTTATGTGATCAATTATGTTTTGTTTTACATGTGTAATTACTTTAGACCAGTTTACAGAGATCTGTTTTCACTTTGATATTAAATAGTTTTTCTCTTTTGGTCAGTGCCAAAAAAGCCAAATTAATTCCACAGTGATTCAAAGCTATAAAAAAATAAAATTTTAAAACTTCCAAGGGGGTGAGTACTTTTTATAGGCACTATATACTGTATGTATATATTGCAATGAGACAAAAGATAAAGAAAGAGGTGTGGGGCACCTTTGAAGGCAAACCCCATTTACTATATAGTATGCAAAAGGCATTAAAGAAAAACGTTGTACAGCGCAATGTTGAGTTGTACTTAGGAATCAGTCGGGCTGCCCAAGATTGCGGCGATTCGTAATTTGAAGGATCCTGGGAGGAAGAGGTGGGTCCAGAAATGGTGCAAATATGTCAGTCTTCCTTTCTGCAGAGGGTAGAGGATAAGTGAGATTGTTATTGAACATAATATTTATATATTACATGCAGCACACAGTGTCTATAAAAATATATATATTTATATATATAGCGTATAAATACATAACCAGCCATACGATTACTTTATTTTTGTTCTGCACAAGCTATAAATGTGCATCTTTAGTACAGAATAGTTGTTTAGCATTTTATCTGCTTGACCCAAACATCTCTATTTTAGAATATTGGTCCATGATACTAACAGCGGGTGGCGCAGTGGGTAGCGCTGCTGCCTCTCAGTTGGGAGACCTGGGGACCCGGGTTCGCTTCCTGGGCCCTCCCTGCGTGGAGTTTGCATGTTCTCCCCGTGTCTGCATGGGTTTCCTCCGGGTGCTCCGGTTTCCTTCCACAGTCCAAAGACATGCAGGTTAGGTGGATTGGCGATTCTAAATTGGCCCTAGTGTGTGCTGGGTGTGTTTGTGTGTGTCCTGCGGTGGGTTGGCACCCTGCCCGGGATTGATTCCTGCCTTGTGCCCTGTGTTGGCTGGGATTGGCTCCAGCAGACCCCCGTGACCCTGTGTTCGGATTCAGCGGGTTGGAAAATGGATGGATGGATGGATACTCAGAGCAAATGCAGGTAGAGCCACATTTTATTAATATCATTCATAGTATGTGATATTGTGAGTATTTGTTTTGCAAATATATTTTACTAAACACAATATGTAATAAAAAAAATCAGTATATGTAAAATACAAAAATAAGACTCTTTACAGTGATGCTGAGTGCTTGGTAAGACTGGTGTAATACAGAACATGTAGAATCACGGTTAATATTAAAACAAGACTTCAAATTAGCATAAACAAACAAGTGCAAAGCAAATCAAGGGCAGACTTGATTTTTTACAGCATTTTTCCAATGTAAGCAGTAAAGAGTTATAGACATTATAATCAGTCCCAAGGCTCTATGTGAAGAAGCAAGCTTTTGCAAGTAGTTTGAAAGTCAGTAGACTGAGAATTGTTCAGTACTGATATCTAAATTGGGTGCAAAAAGTTTTTTCCCTGTAAATCAAAAAGATCAGCTACAATCTTCAACTGTTCACTTAAAATATAATTACCCACATTAAGCAAAAAGTTAGAAGCTGAAGAATGATTTATTTCTGGAAATCATAGTGTGGGACTCTCACTCTTGGTATGCAACATCTGAATAACTATATGTGAGAAGGCAACATTACTTACAATGGAATGACACTCTTTGAAGCATATCCAAGGCTCTTATGCTCTTTGCTCAGATAGGAGAGCGACCATTTTCAACCAAAAGGTTAAACCTATGTGCACACAAAAATTCAATAGCAAGATATCTACTCCTTCCCTTTTAATCCAATGTCATCAGTAGCTTCAAACTCTCTCCCTGAATCAGTTTAGCCTGGATTCAGTTTCTGCACTTTGTAGCAGAATCCTAACTGTGTAGGGTATAGCCCACAAGGCTTCAGCTCCACTCTACTCCATGGGAAGTCCCATTGCCAGGCTTCAGCAATATAATATAATGGGGCATCAGTGCCAAACCAAGTCCAACCTCGGCAAAGACAGATTTGCATAGACAGGACAGACTGTGTGTAAAAGCAATGTTTTCAACCTACAAAAGAGAAAGAATCAATTGATCACTACCGCTGAGCACACACATAATTTTGTTTGCAAAAGAATATCACCATGCGATACCTCAAAGACTCTAACTGTAGTACTGATGAACAAAATAAGTATGCTCTCCTTCCTTGAATACCGTCGAGACCAACAGTGGACCCTGAAGATCTCCAGACAAAGCATTGCTTCCAGCATTTGACATGACAGAAACTTGTCCGGGACTGAGTATCACAAACAAGCTCTGAAGAAAGAGATGCCAGCTACGTCCAAGTATGCAACCACTGAAAAACCTGTAAGCCACACATCTGTTAAAAAGTGGTAATATCATTTTGTAGGTCTATGCCTTCATTATAGGAGAAAGTGAAAAAAGAAACCAAGTCAGCATCAGTTTATGTTTTGTGTTGTTTGTTTATTACCCAGCAGCTTCTGTACATACTGCACATGCATACAGAGGACCAGTTCTGTTTGGTGTTATTGGGGATTTCGTAATGTTATTCATTTTTGCTGCCTTGTTTGTAATGTCACTCCAGCACCATTCTTGTATTTTTTTTCTTGGCCATGGACATTTTGTTTATGGCAGTAATTCATTTTTCAATATTCTTCAGCTGAATTTTGTAACAATTAAAAATGACTTGGTATGATGTGGAGAGATCATTCTTCACTCACTATTTTACTGTAATTCTGTGATGTTCCATCCTGTCTAACGGTGGACAGTTATAAAGCTCCTTTGCAGATTTCTTAAGGAACACTCATTTACTTGTTTAGAAAAAAATATATATATTATTGTTTCACTATTTATTTATACATACAGTGTTGTGTGACTGTCATTCTATACTGTCTAACTAAGGAACTATTTCATTCTGTGCTATCCAAATGTGGCCTCCAGTCATTGTTTTTACTGTAAGGGATTTTATAATATAAAAACTGATTATCAGCTTATTTAGTTTTATCTACACTTGTATTTTTTGCCAACATTGGCTGATATTATGGTTATTTGGTTTGCTGCAGTTTATTAAAAATGGCATTTTTTAAGCATATCACATTTTGCCAATCTGAGGGTTAAACACACCATTCACTTAATAAATTATGACATTCAAAAAATGGTTACTAGAGAACAAAAGAAATCCTTACTTTAAGTGGTGACTGTGAAGAAAAGATCACCGGATGTTTAAGGGCTGTACTAGTCAACATTTTATTTTATCAGTTATGATAATGATGCAGTATTAATTAGCATACTTTGTGAATTTCATTCAGTACTGTGTTTACTGTTCTACCATAGCCAAGTGTGGAATCCATTTTATGAGCATCACTGTCAGAGTATAGAAACATGTGGCCAGTTTAAGAAACAAAGTTTCTCTCAATGAACGGTTAATATTCTACTTATGAGTGAAAATGTAAAATGCAAATTTCTATTTATGTATTTAATTAGCTGGTTTGTGAGTGTCTTTTTCAACTATTTATGCAAAGACCTATGTCATTCTGTGCTATCCATATGTGGCTTCCATTGTTTTTACAGAAAGAAATCGCAGAATATAAAAATTGATTATCTGCTAATTTAGTTTTGTTCAAACTTGCAATATTGCCAAAACTGGCTGATATTATGGTTGTTTGGTTGGACATGTGCAGATGAGAGATACTGGGTATATTGGGAGAAGGATGGTAACGACAGAGCTGCCAGGCAAGAGGAGCTTAAGAGCCTAAGAGAAGGTTTATGGATTTGGTGAGAGAGGTCATGAAGGTGATAGGTGTGGAAGAGCAAAGATGGAGAGGACAGGAAAATATGGAACAAGATGATCCACTGTGGCAACCCCTAACAAAGGGAGGAAGAAGAAGAAGAAGAAGAAGAAGAAGAAGAAGAAGAAGAAGAAGAAGAAGAAGAAGAAGATGAAGGTTTGCTACAATTCATTACAAATTGCATTTGCTAAGCACATCGCATTTTGCCAATCTGAGGGTTAAACACACCATTCAAGTAATAAATCATGTAATTCAAAAAGATTTTATATTTTCTTTTAACTTAACCATATACTGTGCAGGTGTCTGCAGTTGGTTACTAAAGAACAAAAGGAATCCTTACTTTTAGTGGTGGCTGTGAAGAAAAGATCTCAGGGTGTTGAAGGGTTGTACTAGTCATCATTTTACTTTTTAGTTATGATAGTAATGTAGTATTAATTAGTATACTCTGTGAATTCCATTCAGTACTGTGTTACTGTTCTACCATCGCCAAGTGTAGAATCCATTTTATGCACATCACTGTCAGAGTATAGAAACATGTGGCCAGTTTAAGGAACAATTTGCCTCCAATGAATGGCTAATAATCTATTTATGAATGAAAATATAAAATGCAAATTTCTATTTATTTATTTAATTAGCTGGTGTGTGATTGTCTTCTCAGCTATGTATGCAAAGACCTATGTCATTATGTGCAATTCTAGTGTGGACTTTTTCTCCAGGCTTTACTGAAGGTCTTTTTTAAGACTTTTGTGCTTAGGAACCCCACGTTCATGACATTCAGGGCTTAGGTTTCTTAATGAAGCCAAAACATGAGTGGCCAGAAAGAGAACATCCAATGAATTCACTCACCCAGAGATTAAAATCTGTGCGGTTAATTTGGCTCTGCTTATACCATTAATGAAAAAACTAAAATCTTTATACACTAAATAATTTCAGCAATTTAACCTTACTTCACACAGATATTACTTATTTGATTATGGTACCTTTGCTGTGAGAGATTAAGCAAATACATAGCATGTAGTCAATATTATCAACCAAGCCTTCATCACACATATACGTTTAGTTTTACTCAGGTTATCAGTACTGATGTTTCAATGTGGGCAGTATGGTGTTGCAGAGTTTTATCGATAATGGATTGATTGCAATAATCTTAATTCATAATGGGTGGACAAAAGTAGGTTTACAGTTGTTCGTATGGAAAAGACATGCAGGTAATGGTTAGTACAATAGCTTTATTAGCTCATCAACTTTATTAACTCAAAAGAATGTCACAATGGCACAGTGCACTTGGGTACAATCTCCAGCCCTGCATACTCACAACTGTAAACCTACTTTTGCCCACCCCTATATTTACAGTTAGCATTGCATGGTTTTTCACAGGGAATCGTGATCTGATGTGCTTGAGAGCTTATCAGCACTGTTTGTTCTGAAGTAAGCCATCCCACTCAGAATTTATTTTAATAAGAATAATATAACAAATCTGCTCTGTTGAAACTCTGGCATTGGATCTGTGTGCAGCGAAATTTCTTTGTCTAACATTGCTGTGCTTAACATACAGCTGATTATCTGTAAAGCACTAGAACTACTTGATTCATTGCAGACTGCAATCTTGATATGTCACGCAAAAACACACAAAAAAAAAATCTTGAGTTTACATCTCTAAGTGAGACCACTCTGCCTGGGGTGATTACTTCTCAGTGCAGTGAAAGTCAGACTGGTTTGTTAGACCTGTGCTGAGCAGCAATTAAATGGTCAATGCCATCCAGCGCTTGGCAGTAAAACTGATAACGAAATTCACTCTTATCTTATTCATTCCTCCTTATCACAGTGGGTGATTGTAACATCTACATTTATATCCCTACATGTAACTGTACAAAAATTGTGTTTTTTATTATTATTGTTAGGTATTAGTTTGTATCCTGTGTTATTAATGCCATCTTTACTTTCATTTCTATTGTATTCTTTTGACTATTTGTAAATAACTTTGATTATTATTATTTTTATTAAACAGCATCACAAGCTCAGGGTTTGATTGCTTGCCTGGTTAGCTCATGTATGAAGTTTGCATGTTCTTCCCATGTGTAAGTGGACTGAGTGTGTGTAACTTCAGATATTGTTTTAGAGCAGAATATTCGAAATGTGCCATTAAGCAGTCTTGATTGCGCAAAATGTGTTTATTCCAGCATGTGTTCTCCAGATTATAGCTCATAGGGTGCGCCCCAGGTTTTGCATGTTGCTTATCAAGTGAATGAATTGAGGTGTTCAGTGTTTAAATTGTTTGCTTCTAGAAATGCAGTTTAAAAGCTAAAACAAAAAAATACCTTAAAACTAGAAAAACACTTCCAAGTAGCAATGTGAAAAATAACTTGCAAGGCTAGATTACATATCTTCCCTTTAGAATCCAGTGGGAACTCCTACCCAGCAACAAAAAGCAAGTTCTGAAATGTTCTTCTGCCCTCAGATGCAAATTCCAAAAACGCCAGAGATGAGAGACAACTTAAATTCATTTGTGTAGAAAATATTTGAGAATTTAAAGTGTCTGAGGAATGCGGGTACCTACCAATATTTGGAGTGTACCATCCCAAGAAACACCTGGTCAGATTACGGTATGTTTGACTTTAGTAACAAATCTGAGAGTGTCTCCCTAAATACTGTCCCCCTGGCAGGTTCAGATCTCAATAAATAAACTCTTTGGAATACCTCAATATTTTTGCCAAGACTATTATTTTCAGAATCAGAATCAGAATCGCTTTATTACTACCATGTGAAACATACCAGAATTGACTTTGGTTAGGTGCAAAAATACAAAATAATATAAATATCAAATAGTACAAGTTGAGCAAGTATGAAGTATTTATGAATAGACAAACAGCACAGTTACCAGTTATACAGTTTGTTGTAAAAACAGTTAGGAGTAACCCTGTGTAAATTTATTAAGGATTACAATACTTTGAGGAAAGAAGCTGCAGGGATGGCAAGTAGTTTGAGTCACGATAGACTGGTACATCCTCTGTGATGACTATTTAATGAACAGATGGCTCTTGGGGGGGGGGGGGGGGGGGGGGCACGGTGGCGCAGTGGTAGCGCTGCTGCCTCGCAGTTAGGAGACCCCAGCGTGGAGTTTGCATGTTCTCCCCGTGTCTGCGTGGGTTTCCTCCGGGCGCTCCGGTTTCCTCCCACAGTCCAAAGACATGCAGGTTAGGTGGATTGACAATTCTAAATTGGCCCTAGTGTGTGCTTGGTGTGTGGGTGTGTTTGTGTGTGTCCTGCGGTTGGTTGGCACCCTGCCCGGGATTGGTTCCTGCCTTGTGCCCTGTGGTGGTTGGGATTGGCTCCAGCAGACCCCCGTGACCCTGTGTTCGGATTCAGTGGGTTGGAAAATGGATGGATGGCTGCTGGGGTGGGTGAAGTCAGCTTTCTTGCTCTCTTTTTTGCTCTGGTGATGAACAGATCTTTTAATGCTGGGAGGCAACAGCCAATGATTTTCTCTGCTGAACAAATCACCCGCTGCAACTGACTCTTAGAAAGGGAGAAGGCAGAAAAAAAACAAATGGTGATGGAAGTGGTCACAATACTCTCAATGATGGCTGAGTAAAAATTTTAACAATATATGCCTTGATAAGCCAAGCTTCTTCAGCTGCCAGGCTTTCTTGATGATGGAGGTGATGTGCTTGTCCCATTTTAAGGTATTAGTGAAAGTAGTCCCCAGGAATTTAAACAATTGAACCACAGACAAAGTCTGGCCATTAATTTGCAAAGGTAGACAGTTAGTGACTTGTCAGTGGAAGTAAATCTTCATTTCCACTGTCTTAATAGCATTGAGCTCTAAGTTGTTATAAGTACACCATTCTACAAGATGTCCCACCTCTCTTTGATAGGAAGACACATCATTATTAGTAATGCGACCCACTACAGTTGTGTCATCTGCAAACTTTAGGATTTTTACAGATTTGTCCATGGATCTACAGTCATGTGTATAAAGTGAAAACAGGAGGGGTGAAAGAACACAGCCTTGGAGGGAGTCTATGCTAATTGACATTGGATTTGACAGATAGGGGCCCAGTCTCACATACTGCTTCCTACCTGTCAAGAAACTCATAATCCACTGGCAGACACCATAGGGTACACGTAACTGGATTAGTTTACTCTGAAGCCACTCTGGAACAATGGTATTGAAGGCTGAGCAGAAATCCACAAACAAGACCCTCACAAGAATGTAGTCCAGACATAAATTAACAGCATCATCCACTAAGTGATTTGCCCTGAAAGCAAACTGTGGATCAAAGAGAGGGTCAGTGATAGACTTTAGGTAGGAAAGCATGAGATGTTCAAATACTTTCATAACCACTGAGGTCAAAGCAATTGTCACATACCTCAAACAGCATTGCCTACTACTATTACAGAAAATAGCTAATCTTCGAGCTAACAGACTTAGTACAGATTTTCCTTTTAGCAATGTTGGCCTTGATGTATTTGGCTCCTGGTCCCTCACCACTCAACATTCTAGAGGAAGTCACCCAATATGCAAGTGTTTGGCAGTCCCAGAGCTGTCCACACAGAAGTGATTGAATCTATAGACATGTCATGCATCAGTAATGCTTCTTGCCAACTGAGGTCCCATTAAAACACATGCGCTCTGAGAGAGGCACTAACATTGTTGGAGCAGTTAAAGCACTGCGCATTTCTTCAAAGAGGGAACTCTTTTGCTTTTGTAAGTTTTCACTGAGTTAAATAAGCAGACTTTTCCAAGCTATGACTCTCTCAGATAGAAAAACAACCGACTAATGCGCCTGGGAAGACTGTGAAATTTTCTAGAAATATGCCCCATTTTTAATTTTCCAATCACATAGTATGTCTTAATCAGTTTGTGGTTTTTCTTACTTTCCATGTAATACTCCATGGCAAAGGCCTCTTGACTTTGTACCTCAAACTCAATTTGAGTTTGCTTATATTTGAAATTTTGATTTATTTTTCTATACACAGTTGAGTTTGATGTGTGTGTCTTGTCTGCTTAATGAATGCATGTAAGCTCTGACTATCTAATATTATGGGAATTATGTTCATTTGTGTAAACATCATTATTGCTTAAAGGTGTGTATTTATAAATAGATGATAAATCTGTGACACAAGTTTATATATTGTTGAGGCGTGGTTCTGTTATTGGTTTATGGATCTATGTATTGATGATACTGATTCTGTTTTAATGTTTTTTCATTTTGGGTTACGGTTTCCTTCTGAGCTAATGTACATTATTTAATTCTTTAAAATTTTGTAGGAAAACAACAGTACCTGGCTGATTTTTAGACAGATATTCACGCAACTGCCATGGCTTACCTGGTGACAAAAAATAAAAGCTCCTTTTTGTTGTGTGCCTATAATTTTATCTCAGTGATACCCACCCCTACACACCAAATCACTCAAATAGAATCTACACCATCCAACCTCTGCTCCTTAGGGACAAGCTGACAGAGATGGGAGTAGATTCATACCTGGTAGCATGGATCGTGGACTATCTTAAAGACAGACCTCAGTATGTGTGTCTCGGGAACTGCAGGTCTGACATTGTGGTCAGCAACACAGGAGCGCCGCAGGGGACTGTACTTTCTCCAGTCCTGTTCAGCCTATATACATCGGACTTCCAATACAACTCGGAGTCCTGCCACGTGCAAAAGTTTGCTGACGACACTGCTATCATGGGCTGCATCAGGAGTGGGCAGGAGGAGGAGTATAGGGACCTAATCAAGGACTTTGTTAAATGGTGCGACTCAAACCACCTACACCTGAACACCAGTAAAACCAAGGAGCTGGTGGTGGATTTTAGGAGGCCCAGGCCCCTTATGGACCACGTGATCATCAGAGGTGACTGTGTGCAGATGGTGCAGACCTATAAATACCTGGGAGTGCAGCTGGAGGATAAATTGGACTGGCTGCCAATACTGATGCTCTGTGCCAAGAGAGAACAGAGCTGACTATACTTCCTTAGAAGGCTGGCGTCCTTCAACATCTGCAATAAGATGCTGCAGATGTTCTATCTGTTGTGGCAAGCGCCCTCTTCTACGCGGTGGTGTGCTGGGGAGGCAGCATAAAGAAGAGGGACGCGTGGACAAACTGGTGAGGAAGGCAGGCTCTATTGTAGGCATGGAGCTAGACAGTTTGACATCTGTGGCAGAGCGACGGGCACTGAGCAGGCTCCTGTCAATAATGGAGAATCCACTGCATCCACTAAACAGTGTAATCTCCAGACAGAGGAGCAGCTTCAGCGACAGACTGCTGTCACTGTCCTGCTCCACTGACAGACTGAGGAGATCATTCCTCCCCCACACTATGTGACTCTTCAATTCCACCCGGCGGGTAAACGTTAACATTATACAAAGTTATTGTCTGTCTGTATACCTGCATTGTTATCACTCTTTAATTTAATATTAAATATTTAATTAATAAAGTAATTCTGATTCAAACAGAAATAGATAGATAGATAGATAGATAGATAGATAGATAGATAGATAGATAGATAGATAGATAGATAGATAGATAGATAGATAGATAGATAGATAGATACTTATTTAACACAGAGAATTTTCATAGTTACAGCAGCTAACAAAAACTCCATAGAATATACTCAAGATGAAACACTAAGGTAATTACAAAGAAAGAAAGAATGAAGGCCATAATTAAATTTAAAATAATAGTACTAAAATGGTGGAAATGGCATGTTGGATTTGATGTAGCATCTAAAGGATAATGATAATAAAGACGAGTGGCATCTGGGAGACTTCAGAAACTTTGGCCCTTGATGTTAGGTGCCCAGCCCCTGATCTTTGAGACCCCCTTGTCTCATGCCACCGTACTTTGTCCTGACTTGCAGGTATGACTCACACAAAGCCCCTTGAGGAACTCACCCCTCCCTATTCAAGCTGTACAGAACCCCAGGGGAAATTCTCCACTGCCCCAGTCTTCGATCTAACCTCCATGTAGGATGACTAGTAGCAAACTTTAGAGGAGGGTGCTAAGCCCCTGATAACTGCTAAAAGTTAATGACATGCCTGGTAAAGTCCTCAGATCAGCAGCATGGATCACTGTGGTAGAAATGACCTTGTGCTGAAGGTACATTGTGGAATGATGAAGGTGTCAAGCTGAAGGTGTGAGACATTGTTTATGCCAGCCAGCAGATTATCCAACATTTTTCTCTCTCTGGTATTGCTTCACTTGTGCCAAAACAGAGTCAAGCTTCCTGAATAATCTATAAAATCTGTTGGTATTTGTTGTTCTCATTTTACTGACCAAACATATCAAGTGTAGACTGATGTAACACATATATATCCCCATGCCAAAACACCTGAGTTGCCTCAGGAAATGCATCCAACACTGGCTGAATATGACTTCACAGTATGCAGCTAGTCCAGATTTCTTTTTAGCTGAATCCCGAGTTACTATTGCTACAATTACAACTTCCAGCAGAGTCAGGGAAACCTTGTTGTTCCTTAAGTCTGTCACCATCATTTTGGTTTTTCTAAACTTGATCTGCAGAAGGTTCAAAAAAGTAATTTGTCAGGCCTCTGGATTCCTTCTTCTGTCACCACTTATGTACCTCTTGATTACAGAGACATTTGAAAAAACTCTGTCAGCAACATATTTCTAAATTGTATTAAAAGTCTGACATTTATAGTTTGAACACTAAGGAAGCTAGCACAGCTCCTTGAGGGCTTTCCTATGCTACTGACAACCACATACTTCTGTAGCCTCTCAAATTGTGATCTAACTGTCAAGTACAGTAGTTAGTAATCCAAAACGCTAAGGGTATGGCCACCTTCATTTATCTTAGGTCATCTCTCAGCAGAAAGGGCTGTATGTATAACCACATAAACCTTATCCTTCCACAATAACATTTTTTTCAGTTGAGCTCATCCAGGCTACAATGTAGAGCTTGCACAGCCATTATATACCTGATGCTTAATAAAGAAAAGGGGTGTATAACACTTTATTTTATACTGCCCTGTTTTTCAGTATTTATCTAAATATGAGGAAACCATACACTGCAGGTTGCAGACACTTCCTGGCAGACTCTGTAACTACTTCCAGAGTCAATTCTCTTCCTAGTGCTCCCCTCATGGCTCCAGGCACACATGCAATCCTTAATTGTACTTGCTCATCACTCATTCTGTCCTTACCAATACTCAGCAATGGCTCTCAAATAATGCAAGTGACCCACTTGAAGCACTCTAAAACTTATGTTCGTTTTTTTTTGTAACCACACTTCCAATTGTCTGCAATCCTGCTCACAAAAGGTTCACCACTCTACAATATATTAAAAGTTCATTTCTTTTCTAAATATTAACTTGGCTTTCTCTGCTGCATAGGTATGCAAGAAAAAATACCCAGTGAAAGTCTTTTTTGTTGTTTCACGCACTGAACTAAAGTGGCATGCCTAAGCAATGCTTCTTTGATTTTAATCTTCCAGTTTAGGAAAGGTAATGTATATGTTATTTTAAATAAAATTTATATTCCTTCACAATAACACACCCATCCATCCATTTCCACTTCTGTTAACCTGTTCTGCGTTATTGGGAACCAGCAAATAAAAACAGTTAATATTTTGTAATATCAAGATTGTCAACAGTCATCCATTTGATAACAGAAACGTAAACCTATTACAAAGGGCAAAACTTGTTAGAACACATCCCTCTGCCATAAAGAATAGCCTCTGTCCACTGTTGTGGATACTGACAGTAAGGAGCTGTGAAATAGATGGGCTCTGTTCCAGATGTAATTTAAGTTCATCTGCTTGAACAAAAGACTATACAATGTACTGTAAATAGTACACTAGGTTTTATATCCGGCAATCTGAAGTTCTGTGCAAGTCTAGAGATGTCAGGATTCAGCAATAATGTACTCTCAACACAAACTACTACAGCAGAAAATGTACAGAAATACTTTATGGTAGTTAGTGCAGGCTCCATTCTACCATGTACTCACTCCTTGAGCTTGACCAAGTCACTTTAGCCTGCCTTTACTTTGAGTATAATAAAATCCACCTGTACTGTAAGTGAAATAAAATCCATATGCAAAAAATGATACCATTGTTTTCTATTTTAGAGAGGCTCTGAAAGTTGTATACTGCTGTATATACTATAATCTTAATACATAATTCACCTGCCTCCTCACTCACTCACTCATGTCTGTCCGAAGCCGAATGCACAGTCGCCTTCTGCGCACGTCCGAAGCCGAATGCGCAGTCGCCTTCTGCGCACGTCCGAAGCCGAATGCGCAGTCGCCTTCTGCGCACGTCCGAAGCCGAATGCGCAGTCGCCTTCTGCGCACGTCCGAAGCCGAATGCGCAGTCGCCGTCTGCGCAGCTGCCCGAAAAGCCTTACGAGACCAACATCCAACCCCAACATCGCGGCAGGCAGCGGATTTACGGCTGCAAAAATTCAAAGAGAAAGGTGACTTCGATTAAAGCTCTACAGGCCTGAAAGGCAATTTCAACTACAGCTCGAGGCCTAATTACGCATTCATTCAATACACCTATATCACGTTTGTGGTGCTTATACTTATTACTATTCCATATTGTACTGGAACATTCATCATTCAATATTATACTATAGGCCTGGAAAATTCATCAACTAACAGTACAAGCCTGTACAGTAATGAGTAAAGCGGACTACAATCATTACAAAACAACCTCTTCGTTACTTATCATTTGTTCTTCATACACTGCTGACACAAACTCGTGCCCATTTCATCTTACGTTGTCGAAACGGGCTCTTTGTCTAGTATATTATACTGAGATTGGATGAGTTGAAATGCATTGTAGGATGTCCTAGAGGTCACCTGATGCTAACTACCCCCAAATCCCAACCAATCACCAATTCCTTTACAAAAACAGTATCATAGCTTCCTGCAGCCCTATTCCTATATAAAGCACTAGAGAAATGAATATTACATATTGACATATTTACTTATTTAAATATATTCAAAGGTGGATTAAAAAGTTGTGGAGCTACAGAAATGTTCTCACATGAAGCGAATGACACTACAACGGAGACCATTAATGTAATGTTTTCTTAACAAATGATTTATTAAAATTTTATATAGTGTGACAGATTGTGGCCGCCACTGAGCCCCAATTCCTGGACAAAACCAACACAGATACAGTCACAGGTTCAGAACTTAGGTTTTTATTGTAAAATTACCTCACAAGATTTCTTCAAATGTTGCAGAAGCACAATTATAAACAAATTTTTCTCTTTCTTTCTTTCTTTCTCTTTCTTTCTTTCTTTCTTTCTTTCTTTCTTTCTTTCTTTCTTTCTTTCTTTCTTTCTTTCTTTCTTTCTTTCTTTCTTTCTTTCTTTCTCCATCCACCTCCCATCAGTGAGTGTTGCCATTCTTCCTCCCGACTCTAACTCAAATTCAGGAGGCTGGATTGCTTCCTTTTATGTCGTACCCTTGAACAATAACTGAATTATCCATAAAGGTCTGTCTACAAGTGCTCACACTACCAGACAGTGTTTGAAGAGACTTCCTTCTTCTGCCGTGATGACTACTGGCAGTTAATGTATGCATACTGCAGTGAGTGTGCAGTTCACCTCACAACGAACCTGTAATTAAAAAACAATAAAACAACCTGTCCTTTCACCAGCAAAGATGTTTAGTAATTCTGCATTGTTTTTCTTTGTAACTTACAGTAGGTCTCCCTAATTCCATTGGTTCTGGTGTATCTTGTATTTCTTGTTTTCTCTCATCTCTTCTTTCTTTAATGTTAGTCCCAATTTTTAGCACAATGGCCTTCTCAGGTGAACAACCAACATCATGACTAACCGTTTCATCCTTAATAATTGGGGACAACACTTATTTAAACAGAGAATCCAAAGCATTTTTTTTCCACCCTATGTCTGCAGCTTCTTCTTCTTCTTCTTTCGGCTGCTTCCATTAGGGGTTGCCACAGTGGATCATCTTCTTCCATATCTTTCTGTTCTCTGCATCTTGTTCTGTTACACCCATCACCTGCATGTCGTCTCTCACCACATCCATAAACCTTCTCTTAGGCCTTCCTCTTTTTCTCTTCCCTGGCAGCTCTGTCCTTAGCATCCTTCTCTCAATATACCCAACAACTCTCCTCTGCACATGTCCAAACCAACAGCAATAGTTTCAAATGTTACTACATAGACACTAATACTTTGTTTGCTTTGTTAGAATTCTAGCAACTTATTAATGGCAACTTTAGATTGTACTCCAATATCAAATAGTTTTCTGAATTCCTTAATAAAAACTTCTAGTGCAAAGTAACAGAGATGATTAGAAGCACAGTGGACAGAAGCTTGTCTGATAAAGAAATAATAATCACCACTTTTGCTCAGTCTTTTGATCAGTGTGCATTTGTTTGTCAAAGACCAGTCTGCATTTATGACTCATTGATCTTCATGAAATTAATTCATGAATATTTAGCCATCTAATAACATTTTATGTTATCACCAATGTGGGAATCCTGGTGTCAAAAGAAAAAAATCCCTCTCCGTTGAGCAATCAAAAAATATACTCCATTCACTGAACAGCAAGGACTTCCCTTACATTCCAGCAGCCACCATTACCAGTACACTTTGAATAGAGAATCTCCCTCAAACTCCATTTCTGCTGCTGTACCTGTAAGGCTGAGGTGTAGCTTGAGCCTTAAGTAGCTCTTTGAAAACTAAAAGGTAGTCAAAATATGTTTTGTGTAAGTGTTCTTTATGGAGGATCAATGTCCATTTATTGTTTTAAGACGTTGGTATTTTACTGGCCACATCATTGGCCAGCTCTGTTGGTTGCCACTACTTCTCTACTTGTCTAGCCGCCACTGCTACTGCCTTGTGTTGCTAGTGGGGTGTGGGGGTGCTGTCCAATGTGAATTAATGATCCTCTGCTTACTACATGCAGTAATTCTTTATAAGTTATTTCAAATTTACAGTAAGTATCTGAGAAATAGTTGCTCACTGGTCTTTATTTTTTATTTTGATTTGATATACTTGTAAAATTGTCTTTTTGCATGACCTTTGGAGGTCCATCCGCAGGGTCAGCCATTGTTCTGTGCACCTATAACAATACAGATATTGCTCAGTGCTACATTTTATATATAAGTGAGACAATGCCAGTGATGCTACTTATGTTAGAGTCTAGATACCCCCTGAGAAATATTATGACTTGCATACAGTCGCTTGCTAACCTCTGAGAGGGAATGAGGAGGCTGGGAGGAGAAGATTCTACTTGTAATGGGTGGTCATGCTTCCTAGGGCACGTGTAACAAGGGTAAGGCTTAAGAGGGGGCAGACACATGGGGTTGGATGATTAGGAATGAGGAGACTAAAAGCTATGTTACATTATGTGATTTTTCCGTGGATCTTCAGTCGTAGTTTTGTTTTGTCTTATAGGGTCTTATGGTGACCCTATTTCCCCTTTATACTCTTTATTGTGTAGTCTTAAATCCCATACACTTGACACTTTTGGTCATTTATTTTAGCAGTTCCTTCCCCCTTCCTTTTTACATCTGTAGCCTCAGACAATTAGACAGAGTAAAGGAACAGGCAGGAGTTCAGTTACACATTTTATTATGTAGGCCTATTATTCATAATATGCCCAAAAATATTAAGAAAGCATGTTGGCAAGCCATACCATTACAACAATAACAACATTTATTTATATAACATATTGTCATACAAATGATGTAACTCAAGGTGCTTTACAAGATGTAGAAAGAAAAAAGAAAAATATAAAAATAAGATTAGGCAATGCTAAGTAACAAAGAATAAAATAAGGTCTGATGGCCAGGATGACAGAAAAAAGAAAAAAAAACTCCATAGGGCTGGGAAAAAAAACAAAATCTGCAGGGGTTCAGAGGCCATGAGACCACCTAGTCCCCACTGGGCATTCTACCTAACATAAATGATCTCAATCAGTCCTCATAGTTTTCAGGCTTCACATGGAAGAATTAAATGGTGTTGGTCATGTGGACCTCTGGCCTTCAATCCATCAATGTAGGGACTGCATGGTGCTTTGATCAGGTGGTGGTGGTGCAGATCGCCACCACAGAAAACTGGAAAAAGATCAGCAGAGAAAATAGGGGTTAGTACGGATTATAGTCTAAGTAGCAATGCATCTTGTGTCCATAGGCTGCTCTCGGCTTATCTTCAGTTTAGCTTGCTTTGCTGCCACATGGCCTTTGAAAAGAGCATTGAAACAGACCATGTGTCAGTCTAAATATGGAAGCTGAGGTAAAGTTGTCTTGATCATGATCGTTTCTTCAAGGCCAGATGGTGAAAGGGAGAGGTAAAAGCAAGGTGAGCAACTTTATACCAATATTATTCAAATCATGAGCCAATGGGGCTTTGTGGTACACAATGGCCTCTGATTGGAAACCTGTCATAAACAGCTATACTTCTGAACCAATCAAATTAATTTACTTGCCCCTTCCTGGGCCATTTACCAATGAAAGCGCTGAGGTTCAAGTCATCCCCCAGTTGCTTTGTTTAGGCAGTTCATGGCATTCAATAGGATGTGTATATGTGGATGTTCTTTTTCTTATGCTTTGGAGGTTTGCTCCATAATTCGAGTAGAGGAGCTAATAATAGTGTTCTGTTTATATGGAACTTGAAAGAACAATAAACTCAGAGAAGCCCCGACAACTGTGCATCCTCTTGTTCTTATTTACACTGGTTGCTACAAAATATTTGACTAGTCAAGAAAATTATTTTTCTGTGCAAAATTCCTGTGCCTGTATTTTAAGGAATGGGCAGAACAAAGCACACAGAAAGAAGTGAATTCTTTGCTTTCTGCTTAATTATTTCCGTTTTTTTTTTCAGGAAAAAAAAGGAAGTCCACCTCTGCATGAAGTATAAATTAATTTTCAATTTCTCTTGTCAGAGACAGACATTAAACAGTTACACACTAACCAGGACCTCAAGGTGAGAAGAGAAGCTCCACAGACCACGCTGTATTTCAAAAAGAAAAGGCTGCTCCTTCTCATTTGACAGAAGGCCTTCCTTTTCACTGATGATAAAAAGAGATACCTAGATATCTGCATGGAAGTGATGTGCAAATGTTAGATCAGGATCCAAGGATTTTGCATAATGCTGTATGGAGAAATAAGAGGTTGTTTGAAGACATTTGAAATTATCAAATCAGTTTTGAACGTTCATATTGTGGAATATATTTGAAAATATAAACTAGGATGTAATTGTGATCATCCTATTAGCTTCAAAAAAGAATTTCTGGATACTGTATATTATAACCTGCAGTGGGCTAGCGCCCTGTTTCCTGCCTTGCGCCCTGTGTTGTCTGGGATTGGCTCCAGCAGACCCCCGTGACCCTGTAGTTAGGATATAGCGGGTTGGATAATGGATGAATGTATATTATAACTTAAATTTCAGGGAAATTCTTGTTTTGTTAACCCAAATATTAAACATTTTCTTGTGCTCATGTTTAAAATATAGATCCAATATTGCATTTTTTTATAAAATAAAGTGTACAACTGCTCTCACAAGATAGATAGATAGATAGATAGATAGATAGATAGATAGATAGAACGAACTTCATTTGTCCCTGGGGGGAAATGTGGATTTTTAAAGAAGCTCTTTAAATAAATAATTACATAAATAGATAAATAAATATATATAAACATACACCATGGTTTAAACAGACATCAGAATGATTAAAAAGGAAGAAAATTTTAAAAAGAAAGAAAAGAAAACTTCTGACTTGGCAGTCTCAGTCACAGTCACAGTGAAGCATTATGCAGACGTATTGTTAGTATAAAGGAGCCCCAGTAGTGTTTCCTGACACACATCTGCTGAATAATTTGTTGGCTGAAAGTACTACTTGTTACTTTATCAGGGAGAGAATGTGCATTATTGTTCATAATGGCACTCAGTTTTGTTTTAATTCTTTCCTTCACTACTACTTACAGGGGGTCCAGAGTGTATCCCATAACTGAGCTTGCCCTTTTAATTAGCTTGTTGATTCGGTGGGCCACTCCTGAAGTGATGCTACCAGCTCAGCACACCACAGCGTGTACAATTACACTGGTCATCACATAGTTATAGACAATGTGAAGGATGTCACTTCCAACAGGCAGAAGAGCCTGCTCTGCCCTTTCTTATATACTGTAGTTCTGAGACCAGTCCAACCTGTCATTGATGTGGCAGCCAAGTACCTGTAGGAGTGGACTACCTCTAAATGCACTCCCTAAATAATGACCAGACATAGAGGCTCTTTGGTGTCGTGAAAGTCAATAACCAGTTCCTTGGTTTTGCTGAAACAAAGTTCTCCATACTCTGTTTTATCTCCTTTATCAATACACCACATAAATGCCAAATCATCTGTGAATTTCTGCAAGTGACATGACCCGGTGTTATATTTAAAGTTGGTGGTGCTCCAATGTTGCTCACATCTGTATCAAAAACAGTCCTTGAGTCTCACAAAGTGTGGTTTGCCAGACAGAAATTCCATTATCCAGGACACCGTAGGCTTATCCACCTGCATATCCCTGAGTTGAAACCTTAACAGGGATGGCTGGATGGTGTTGAAAGCACTGGAGAAATCAAAAAACATAATCCTCCCAGTGCTGCTAGCTTTGTCCAGGTGAGAGTAAACCTTGTGGAGTAGATAGATAGTTACATCCTCCATCCCAACCTTTGTCTGGCAGGCAAACTGCAGTGGGTTCAGGTGGTCTAACAAAAGAGGACTCATATAGTCCAGGAGCAATCTCTCAAAAATCTTCATGATGCAACACATAAGTGCACCTGGTCTGAGCTATAGGAACAATTATAAAATATATTTGAATCTGTCAGCATTGGTTAAATGGTAGATTGACAAGACTGCTCCTTTTCTACTGCATACTGTATGACCATCTGGTTTACTTTAGTTTTAACAACTTAGTGCAAGTCATATCCTGCAAAAGAATTTAAACTTGAAACTCAAGCTTCCAGTAAACAAATTCATGCATTTTCCTTTGTGCAAAAAACATTTTTCAACTTGTAGATCTCTTTTTGTCAAAAGCCATGCAATGCAATCTTTTTAGAGATTTTAAATGTAATTTATTTGTTTTTAAAGACATGTATTGAAATGCAGTCCAGATGTGCCGTAACAAAAACAAGAACTTGATATGACCTTTTTAAACTGCATTAATTTTGTTAAATAATGAAAGTAATTTCACTGGAGTGGAATATTAGGGCTAGCCTTTCCATGTGCCAAAATGTAATGAAATAACAGAGGTTTAGGTAATGTAATATTACTATTAAAAATGAAATTGTATTGTTGGATGCGTTCCTCTTTCCTGATTAGATGATCATGGCAGAAACAACTTGTCCTGATAGTGCTATGACAACGATAACAAAAATGAACAGCTTTAAGGGGGCGCTACTGGAGATACAGGAGTTCACTTGTGTCTTAGGGTAGTAGGGTATGGGGGTCGCAATGTTTATGATCTGTTTTGGTGGTTTCTCTGTTTTGGGTTTGTACTTCGCACAAGGTGTCATCTGTCCTTTATAATGCCCTTCTTACCATTTCAATAGTAACGCTATTTTCCAACATTGCTGTCTTAAGAAAATTCCATTCCAGTCACAAACAGTGACTTTGAATAAACTCCAAGATGACAGCAGCATCCATATGAGTGAGAAGGAGGACGTGATGAGGCTGTTCCACTAATACAGCAGCCTCGATTGCCAAGAGACTTTCAAAGAAGAACATGTGCTTTGCATTAATAATAAAAAAAATAAAATGTATGTATAATATGTATTTTTCCCAATTCTTCATTTAGTTTCAAGACATCATCCACATTCTTAATGCTCTTGATATTCTTTGACAAGCCAGAAGTCAAAGGAAAACGACAGCAGTTGAAGACAGACAATTGGCCTCCCCTCTTAGGGCACAAGGGACAGATTCTTCAGAATTTTCAGATTCTTATTCCGTGTTTAAATTATAAACTAAAAAATATCACGAGACGAGACTTTGTGCCAAAAGATTTAACCTTGCTAAGGATTGCCTTTTAGGCAAACTCCTTTGGGCCTCATTTGAGCTTTTCTTTGTTTTTGCTGTTTTTGTGAATAAATCCTTTATTTAGAAAGATTCTTCGTTTGTCCTTCGTTTGTAAAATTACCGAGTTGGCAATGTCTCTACTGAACTACAGGTAGGTAGGTGAAGAGAGTCTGCCAAGTGATGAAAAGCTAAACATACTAATGTGTTTTTGTATTTATTTTATATTTATTAATTTATCTTTTTAGTTCATATTCACAGCTCAAAATACCGGATACTGTGAAAATGATCCAGTAGCAGAATTATGTTTTAAAATATATGTCCCCATTTTTTCAATGTCTCTCTCTCTCTCTCAAAATGGATAGTTGAAAACATCATATTCTTTTTGTTCTTAACATCAGCCATATCATTCAGATTGCATACCAAGGATTTTTCCTGCCTTGCATCCAAACCTGCTTGGGTAGGCTCCAGGTTCCTGTGATCCTGCTCTGGATAAACAGGTTTACATAATGTATATATTGTTCTTAATCTCAGATCCTGTCTCTGTCGTTTTGTGCCAGTCCATACTCTTATTACCTGCTCTTGCTCTGCTCATTATGGGTTTACTGTCCTTTATGTTGGGCTATTCTAGTCTCACTGCCCTTAACCTCGACATTACATGCTTGTTTTTCTTTGTTTCCATCAATACAGCTAGGTGGGGTCTGCACACTGTTTCATGCCTAAGGCCCCTGTTCTTCCTTAGCCCCTGTGAGTTTCATGGTCACACCTGTCAGAACACAGTAGGTTCTGTTTTCTAGGCCTGCAGGTGGCAAAATTTTGTCTATAAATTGTTTGTGTCTGAGATGAATATGGCTGGTAGAAAATAACAAAGCCCAGTATTTGAGATTTTTGAATGCAATATTGAAGGCATTCATTATAAGCACTTTGTTGTTGGAGCAGGATATGTTGTGTGCTGTAGACATTTAGAGTAAAAAACTCTCACACCTTAAAATTCCCCTAAATTTCATTACAAATTGTCCCATTCTGGGCAATAAAAGGAAAAGAAAAAAAGTACCAACAGTCAGCACAGATTTGTTCAGCACAAATGACATAGAAAATATTTTAAAAATCATAAAATTGTATAAAATTGTTCATATTCAGTATCTGGTTTTGATTTATCAGACAAAAACAAACCCAAATAGTAAACTGTGTCGTGTAGTGTAGTACGTTTCCGCTAACATTAAACTCATATTATATCCAAACCCATTAAGTGTATACTTCTGTCTCATTGTGACACAAAAACTAAACTCCATAGTAGCTCTTTAACCATACTATAATTACTAAAACTAAAACTGAAATTAATATATATAAAAATAAAATAGAAATGTATTTGTAAAATAGCCCAGGTGTGGTTTGCTCTTTTCTGTACAGTCTCACATAGGAAGTATTTGGCTTAGTCTCCAAAATGGAAAAAGCAAAGCTGGAAATCATCATGCTTATTAAAGAACAATAGTTAAGAGTGAATTAAATAAAAAACAAATACTATTATCAAACTTGCCAAAGCCAAGGCCACTATGGAACCTGCAAGTGGACTCACCATCATCATAGCAGATTTTTTTGGCTTATAGCAGTCTTTTCAACAGATACAAGTTCATATTGTGGATGGCTATCCAATGGAGTTTGGCACTTTGTGGACTACAGGGGGTGTTTATGGGCCATCCTCAATTCCAAATAGAAGCCAAAGAGGCCAAAATAACCAAAACTAAGATTTTATAATAATAAAGGTAAAGAAAGGATGTACAGAGTGAAACACACAAATTTACAACAGAACAGAGTAAAACAACACTCTTGACTTTAAGCTTACTGTCTCTATGGCTGAAACAGACTCTTAAGTCTCTGCCATGAACTACTTCCAGTTATCTCTGGGAATTACAATTCTGGAGTCCCACATATCAAATTGAAGCCCTGAAACATTACTCCTAGAGTTCCCTCTAGCAGGCCCAGGTTTCCCCTGTACACCCAAATTTGACCAATATTTAAAGGGTGAAGTGACACCAAACAGGAATATTCATCATACGTATCAGGAACCTTTGCACAGTATGTTGTAGCTCCCTGATGCTCTCTGCTAGGTTGAAACATATACGTGCAGACCCTTCATTGAAGACTCTTTGCATATATAGATATTATCCATGTTATACTGCACAAAAAAAAAAAAAACTCTGGATGCCCTAGACCAGGAAATAAAAGACTCTGTGCCCAGGAACAGCCTTTTATACCTCATGCTTTGCATAAAGGACACTCTTCACCACTCCAGGAAACGTTCTAGGGTTTAATTATGACATAGCTTTCTGCAAACTACTTAATATGCTTCAAAGACAATGGGCGGGTCTGGGTTAGGAGCCTATCTGTAGCTGTATCAGTTGCAAGGCAGAAAACAGCCCTGGGTGTCATTCACGTATACATCCACACTCAAATACACTGGCAGATGTTTTAAAATTATCAATCAACCTCACAAGCTCATCTTTTGGAAAATGAGCGTAAAACTAGAGTACAATCCACACAGAGATATTGTGCAAAGCCCATGCAAATAATGAATAGGCTCAGGATTTGAACCCAAGACACATGATTCATTTGCTTACAGATATTGATTTTATGCATAAACATACTGTATATTTTCAAAAAGTCAGAGCGAATAAGTGTTATAATTACTTCCAAATAATCTGCTATTGCCTCCTAAAGGCAGGATTGAGACCATGTGAGTTCTCATGTAAATGACCACATTTACCCAATATACACCGATACAGTGTACTGGGACAATTCTATTTAAACAGCTGAGTATCTGCAGTAAATTGTTGCATACCAGCACTAGCCAGTCCTTGACCAAACCTATCTGTCAATGTGCTCAACCACCTGCAACCTTAAATGTAGGTAAATAAGACTTGGTCTCAGGCCCGGTCTTAGGTATTATGGGGCCCTAGGCGAAAGGGGGGTCCAGGGGCTCCCTGGAAGCTCTGTGAAATGCGTGAAAATTAGACCAAGGAGTCGATCCGGGGCCCCCCAGACGCCGGGGCCCTAGGCGGTCACCTACTTCGCCTATGCCTAAGGCCGGGCCTGATTGGGACAAATAATGCTGTAGTATATTTAAGTATATATGACAATTGCTCACTCTGACAATTTGTTTTGGGGGCCCCCAAGAAGGCGGGGGCCCTAAGCTATAGCTTGTGTAGCTTATACGTAAATCCTGCACTGCTTGGTCTTGTCTGTTTTGGGAGATGGATGTCTGAGATGGAACTCCATTAGCAGCAGTGTCATTTTACTTTTTTTTACCATTAACCCAAGGTACCCTATATTTACTGAACCCAATGGGCTTTCATTAAAGTTAGTGCAAGTATATGCAAGCAAGAGTTGCAGAAAAAAAGCTCAGAAAGAAACGGAAAAGACAGCTAAAGCTTCATCTTAGTGTAAACAGGCCTCAACTTCAAGTTCAAGGTATGGCTTGGCAGAGACTGACCTGGAACAGACAGGTGAAAGAATAGATCTTAAGGGACTTGACAATGCAGCATCAGCTCCAGCCAAGAGTGAAAGTGGTAGCAAAACTGCAATGGAACTGTACATGGCCTTACTATCCCTGCTGTCAACTACCCCCATGAATCAGCAGGAATGACTCCAACCGGGCTTGCTATTCCAGCTGTGGTTCACAGAGAAGAGACTGAAATGAACAGTCCGAGGTGAATTATCACAATGATTACTGCAATAACTACATCCCTCTGGCATAAAGGAGCTAAACAGTAATATGAAGAAGGCAAGGTTACTACAGTTTTGCCTTTTTATATTAGTTTTTATTTCTATATTTTTTCTGACCTTACTTGGAAATTCAGTTTAGTTTTAGCTTTCCTTCATCGTATATTTTTAGTGTCAGTTTAGTTTTTATTTTACAAAGACATTTCTATTATATTTTTATATATATTAGTTTCAGTTTTAGTAATTATAGTATGGTTAAAAAGCTACTATGGAGTTTAGTTTTTGTGTCAAAATGAGACAGAACTATACACTTAATGGGTTTGGATATAATATGAGTTTAATGTCAGCGGAAGCTTACTACACTACACGACACAGTTTACTATTTGGTTTTGTTTTTGTTTGATAAAAACAAGCATAATCAAAACCAGATACTGAATATGAACAATTTTATACAATTTTATGATTTTTAAAATATTTTCTATGTCATTTGTAATGAACAAATCTGCGCTGACTGTTGGCACTTTTTTCTTTTCCTTTTATTGCCCAGAATGGGCCAATTTGTAATGAAATGTAGGTGAATTTTAAGGAGTGAGGATTTTTTACTCTAAATGTCTACAGTACACAACATATCCTGCTCCAACAACAAAGTGCTTATAATGAATGCCTTCAATATTGGGCACAAACAATTTATAGACAGAATTTTGCCACCTGCAGGCCTGGAAAGATATAAAAAATTAGAAAACAGAATCTTCTGTATTCTGACAGGTGTGACCATGAAAATCACAGGGGCTAAGGAAGAACAGGGGTCTTAGGCTTGAATCAGTGTGCACACCCCACCTAGCTGTATTGAGGGAAACAAAGAAAAACAAGCATGTAGTGTCTAGGTTAGGGGCAGTGAGACTTGAATAGCCCACCATAAGAACCGTAAACCCATAATGAGCAGAGCAAGAGCAGATAATAAGAGTATGGACAGACACAAAACGACAGAGACAGGATCTGAGATTAAGAACAATATATACATTATGTAAACCTGTTTATCCAGAGCAGGATCACAGGAACCTGGAGCCTACCCAAGCAGGTTTGGATGCAAAGCAGGAAAAATCCTTGGTATGCAATATGAATGATATGGCTGATGTTAAGAACAAAAAGAATATGATAATTTCAACTATCTATTTTGAGAGAGAGCGAAACATTGAAAAAATGGGGACAGATATTTTAAAACATAATTCTGCTACTGGATTATTTTCACAGTATCCGATATTTTGAGCTGTGAATATGAACTAAAAAGATAAATTAATAAATATAGAATAAATACAAAAACACATTAGTATGTTTAGCTTTTCATCACTTGGCAGACTCTCTTCGCCTACCTACCTGTAGTTCAGTAGAGACATTGCCAACTCGGGAATTTTACAAGGTTTGTATCTCTTCATTGTTAAACGACGTTTTTAAAGTAAAAATGATTGGTTAGCAACAATATGCTGATCTTGTATGATGACCTTGTCAGTCTGTTGATCTGTGCCGTTTTATTTTCAAAAATCAGGAGTGGTCTCCCTTCGACTTTCTCGTGTACTCAGATATGAGGATGGATATTTGAGGAGTAAACCGCAAGACAATGATTATATTATGTAAATTAAAGAACCATCAATAACAAATCAAACTAATAATATATTGAACAATGCAGCTGCATGAATAAAAAACAATCAAGTATGTGTTCAGGTAAAGTACCACTTCCGGTTGATGGATTTGGCCCAGAAGTTAATACAGATCTACAATTCTGGGGTAACAACCACATGCTAAATTTCATCAATCTATTTAGTTGCGTTTTTGAGTTATCGTGTTTACACACACAAAGACATAATTCCAAAAAATGGTATTTTTGGACTCAGGAAGGTCTAAAACGTTAAAATTCATCAAAATGTCAAGGTCGAATGATGATTACTATACTTTCTCTATACTTCGTATGCTAAGTGGCAGGTATATTACTGTTAACAAAAAGCAGGCACTTGAGAAATAAACTGAAACGTTACTCTCTTGTGATTTTTCTGTCAATATGGTAAAGATTTTGTTGACCACCACATTCCAGTTTCAGGCGTTTGAATTACATCTTGATATACAACAAGTGCAAAGAAAGGCGTCACGTAAATCGCTTTCTGTTCCACATGTTTTACCCACGTATTCAGCTTGCTCTATCACCGCAAATGCTGTGTGAACACCCGGCCACCTTCACCAGCCGCCGTTCACTGGATGAATATATATGTGCAAGTGGCTCATGGTGGATGACTTTCAGTTTTAGAGTTAAAAGTTATAAGGGTTAAAAACAAACAACAAGAATATTCATTCAAAAACGAAAACTAAAATTATTTTAGTAAATTATTATTTTATTTCAGTTAGTCTTTGCAGGTTCTTTAATAGTTTCGTTTAGTTTTAGTTTTTCATTTCGATTTTGTTAATTATTTCAGTTTACGAAAATGCTTTTTTAATAATAGTTTCAGCTTTGATTTTAGTTTTCATTAACTATAATAACCTTGGAAGAAGGTCACAAATTATATAAAAAAAGATATAAAGGACATAAAGAAGGCAAACGAGAAGTTGCTTCAGGATATTACAGACCAGGAGAAATGTTTAAGAAATCGCTTTGAGGCAAACTTTAAAGGCATGCTAGATAAAAATTGAGGAAAATCCAGGAAAATAAATCCAGGAACATACAGGAAAATCCGAGTATGTTTGAGAATAAATTTAGAGCATTTAGTGCTTAGCTTGAAGACATTAAGCAAACGTTCATGACTATTTTTGAAAGTTTTGAACAACTGGCAGCTACCGCTGACGAAAAAGCAATGGTTGCAAGTTCTGAATACAAAGTGCTTAGAGACAGACTAGCTGCACTGGAAGATGAATACAGAATTATATCAGAATCAAAGGTCTCCCTGAAAACCCGGAAAGTCCAAACCCAGTGAAATTCATAGCTGAACTATTCTCTAAAATAGTTGGAGAGGACTTCAAATCAGACACTGAGATATCAGCAGCTTATCGTATATGCCTCAAAACCTATAAGCCTCATTGTACATTTCAACAAATTACAATTTAAATTAAGTTTGATGTAATTTCTCAGACTGATACAAGAGATTATATTTGAAAATAACCGCATTTGTATTTTCCCTGATTTCTCAACTTCAACAGGTGCTATACATGCCACATTTTACAGCATTAAACAGTGCTTACGGAAGGTTGAAATCAGAGACAGCTTCTTGTATCCTGTAAAACTGAAAGTGGAAATTCAAGGTAAGTTCTACATTTTTAGTTCTCCGGATAAAGCAGAAAAAGAGCTAAGAAAATTGATCCAGACACCTTTTGAAATACAATTGTGAATCAAATTGTGTCCTGGCAAGGCAAAGAAGATTTTGCCTGCAATTTGGTCCATTCGCAATGAGACTTTAGCCGTAATTATATATTCCATTTCCTTCTTGGCTATTTTTACATTTTAATTGCAATTACAATTTTTTTTCTCCCTGAAGAGGACTGTTTAACACAATAATGTATTGTATTAGGATTGTACTAGTATACGTTATCTGCTTTTTGCATGGGTAGAGTTTAACTTCATTCCCCAAGTTTATTCTTCCAGGACTGTTTAAGATTATATTCTAGGTTTATAGTATTTGAACTATATTGTCAATAGATAGCCCTGCTTTAATCCTTCTATGCCGCTGCTGCTAGGGTGCTTATTTTGTTTTAGACGTGCTCTGTCTCTAGGTATGTCAGAGGACTGGGACTTTGTGAAGAGGTGAAATGGGGGAGTGGGGATGCAAAATGTGGGGGTGGGGTGCTTGGGGGGAGAGAAAAAGACTATGCTATTTCTAATCTATCCTTTTAACCCTTACAATTGTAGGTGCCAACACAACAATAGACTTCATAACAATAACTCTTGGGAAACTTGGAAATTAAGGTTAAAACGTATGTAAACTATCATATGTAATAATGTACTAACTTAATTTAACAAAATTTCAACAAAAGTTCAGACGCAATGTCTCTATGACCAAACAGTGAACTTTGTGAGCTGGAATGTCAAAGGTCTTAATCTTGAATTAAAGAGAAAGTATTCTCTCACCTAAAAAGTCTAAACCCCAAGAAAATATTTTTACAGGAGACCCACTTATTAATCAAGAATCAGTTTCAGTTGCAAAGAAGTTAGACTGGCCAAATATTCCACTCCAGTTATACAAAGAAATCTAGAGGTGTGGGAATTTTAATACATAGAACAATTTCATTTATAGTATCAGGTATAGATTCTGATTCTGAAGGCCAATATGTGATTGTTATGGGTGATTTATTTAATTGTAAAGTGTTTTTGATAAATATTTATGCAGCCAATGTGGATGACAGAGACTTCATCCAAAACTTATTTTTATCCATTCCTAATGTGAACACTCATAAAATTATAATGGCCAGAGACTTTAATTGTATTTGTATTTTAAATCCAGACCTGGATAGGTCTTCAGCTACAGGGAGGATACCATCTAACACTGTAAAAACAATTACACAGTTTGTTATCAGACCCTATTTCTAAATATAAACTCAAAAGCATACTCCTTCTTCTCACCAGTACTTCATTGTTGTTCAAGAATTGATTATTTCTTTTTGGATAACAATTTTTTTCCCCATGATCAAATCTATCAAGTACAACGCTATTATCTCAGACCATATTCCTCTAATTATGGAGCTCAAATCATTACGCCCCGCATTCTTATCTCGCAGCTAGCATTTTAACCCACTTTTATTAGCTGATGAGAACTGTACAGAATTTATATCCAAGAAAATTGATTTGACGTTGAGACAAATCTGGGAAACTCTGAAGGCATGTTTAAGAGGACAGATTATTTCATATCTCTCCCACAAAAATAAATTGGAAACCAAGAATGTATCAGAGTTAATCAGTGAAATTGTGAGAATCGATCAAGAACACAGCAGATTCCCAAATGAGGCACTTTATAGGAAAAGAGAGGCTTTGCATTCAGAACTCAACCTGTTGACAACAAAAAAAATGGACAAAATCATTTTAAAATCATGACATGATTACTATGAACACGGAGAGAAGGCTAATAAGAGCTTAGCTCAACAAATCCACAAGCAGGAAGTTTGCAATGTAATACCAGTAATTATCAACACAGAGACAAAATTATTGACCATAAAAATATAATGCACACATTTAGAGACTACTATAAGTTCTTATATTCTACTCAGTTTAAAGAAGAAAATACACAATCTTATGTGTTTTTCGGTGCATTACAGATACCATAGCTAGATATTCTCAGTGCAGAAGAATTGGATAAACCTCTGACACTCTCAGACATACTAGATGCTATAAACTCATTTCAGAGTAGGAAAGCAGCAGGCCATGATGGCTATCCTGCCGAATTAAAAAAAACATTTCACTTAAGTTAGCTTCCCTTTTATTAGCAACATTTATAGAAGCCAGAGACAATAAAATTCTACCTCAAACTTTTCGCCAAGCATTAATTACCATGTTTCCTAAGAAAAATAAGGACTTATTATAATGTGCATCATTCACACCAGTTTCACTTCTGAATAATGATGTTAAGATACTCTCCAAACTCCTAGCTAGAAGGATTGCGAAAGTGCTTCCTTCGGTAATATCACAAGACCAAACTGGATTTATTAAAAGCAGACACTTAGCTTCCAATCTTCGATGCCTGTTTAATGTAATATATTCACCCACAAAGTCTAACGCCCCAGACATCTTATTATCTTTGGATACAGAAAAAGCATTTGATATGGTTGAAGAGGACTACCTTTTCACTACATTGCACAAATTTGGGCGTGGCCCGAACGTATGTCCATGGATGAAACTACTGTATACTAGTCCAGAAGCTTCAATTTGTTTAAAAACATTGTTTCAGACTACTTTAAACTAGATCATGGTACTAGACAAGGATGCCCCTTGTCACCACTGCTATTTTCAATCGCCTTTGAGCCATTGGCAGTTCACTTTTGAAATGCTTCTGAGATAAAGGGGATTATTAGAGAAGAACTTGAACAGAAAATATCACTATATGCAGATGATATGGTACTGTATATATCAGATCCACAAAATTCTGTGCCTGCAGTCCTAACAGCACTAGCAGAATTTCAAAAGTTATCTGGACTTAAAATTAATTTGAATAAAAGTGTGCTTTTTCCAGTTAACTCTCTAGCACACAACATTAGGTTGGACACCTTCCCTTTTATTATTGCAAATCAGTTTAATTACCTAGGGGTAAACATCACAAGTAAACATAAAGCTGTTTTTCAACCAAATTTTGCTGTCTGCATGGAAAAACTTTAACAAGTTGTGCATAGATGGTCTACCCTCCATCTTACTTTAGCAGGGAGAAATAACACTATCAAGATGAATATCCTTCCTAAGCTTCCTATTCTATTTCAAAGCATTCCCATATACATCCATCCATCCATCCATCCATTGTCTCCTGCTTATCCGAGGTCGGGTCGTGGGGGCAGCAGCTTGAGCAGAGATGCCCAGACTTCCCTCTCCCCGGACACTTCTTCTAGCTCTTCCGGGAGAATCCCAAGGCGTTTCCAGGCCAGTCGAGAGACATAGTCCCTCCAGCATGTCCTGGGTCTTCCCCGGGGCCTCCTCCCGGTTAGACGTGCCCGGAACACCTCACCAGGGAGGCGTCCAGGAGGCATCCTGATCAGATGCCGAGCCACCTCATCTGACTCCTCTCGATGCGGAGGAGCAGTGGCTCTACTCTGAGCCCCTCCCAGATGATTGAGCTTCTCACCCTATCTTTAAGGGAAAGCCCAGACACCCTGCGGAGGAAACTCATTTCAGCCGCTTGTATTCGTGATCTCGTTCTTTCGGTCACTACCCATAGCTCATGACCATAGGTGAGGGTAGGAACATAGATCAACTGGTAAATTGAGAGCTTCGTCTTGCGGCTCAGCTCCTTTTTCACCACGACAGACCGATGCAGAGCCCGCATTACTGCGGATGCCGCACCCCATATACATTGACAAATATTTTTTTAAGAAATTAAATTCAATCATAACCTCATTTATTTGGAATTCAAAACATCCACACATCCAAAAGGTGATCCTACAATGACCTAAAGCAGAAGGAGGCATGGCTCTATCTAACTTTCAATTTTATTACTCTACGGTAAATATACAAGCTATAAAAATTTGGACATTGACACAAATAGATGAACATACAGAGACTTGGTCCACAATAGAAATAAAATCCTGCAGTACTTCTTTATATTCCTTGCTTTGTTCCCTAGTAAATACAAGTTATCATCAATATACTAACAACCCAATTGTCCTGCATTCACTCAGAATATGGAACCAATATAGGAAGTACTTGAAGACATAATAGCTTTTATCTGTGACACCTCTACACGATAACCACATTTTTCCACCTTCTCAAACTTACATAGTTTTTAATGTTTGGAAAACATACAGGATTAAATCACTTAGAGATTTTACATAGATGATGCCTTTGCATCCTGTGAACAATTACACTCCAAATTTAGATTCCCATTAACAAAATTTTTCCAGTATTTCCAAATTAGAATCTTTGCTAAACAAATTCTGCCCGATTTTCTGCACCTTGCGCTTACTTTTATTCCGAAAGAAATATTGATCAGATTTGAGGACTCAGATAACATTTCTACAATATATAAAACCATTTTAAAATCTCTTCTTTTCAAACATCCTTGAGTACAATGGGAAAAGGATTTCTTACTCAATATTTCAGAAAACAAGTGGAAGGTAGCCATGCACAGAATTCACTCCAGCTCCATATGCGCAAAACATACAATTATTCAACTTAAAATCTTTTTATCAAGCACATCTGTCTCATTTAAACTTGGCCAAAATTTTTCCAGGGCAAGATCCAACCTGTGAAGGTTGCAATTGAGCTCCAGCCTCATTTGGCCATTCTGGACCAAAATCTTTAAATGCCTTTCAGACAGCCTTGGTGTCACAGACACTCCTAATTCATTAATGGCTGTGTTTGGTGTACAGTGATCCCTCCTCAATCGCGGGGGTTGCATTCCAGAACCCCCTGCGAAAGGTGAAAATCCGCAAAGTAAAAACCATATGTTTATATGGTTATTTTAACAGTACATTGTCACGCTTGGGTTACAGATTTGCATAGAAACACAGGAGGTTGTAGAGACAGAAACTTTATTCAAACACTGGAAACAAACATTTGTCTCTTTTTCAAGAGTTTAAACGTGCTCCTTGACAAGACAGAGATGACAGTTTCGTCTCACAATTAAAAGAAGGCAAAAATATCTTCCTCTTCAAAGGAGTGCGCGACAGGAGCAGAGAATGTCAGAGAGAGAGAGAGAGAGAGAGAAAAGAAAACAATCAAAAATCAATAGGTGCTTTTAAGTATGCGAAGCATTACCGCGGGAAGCATATCGCACGAGAAAACAGACGCAAGTAAGCCCAGCAAGGAAGGGAGCAATGTGAAGGTAGTCTTTCAGTATTTTTTAGAGGAGCGTCCGTATCCTCTAGGGGTGCGAACAGCCCCCCTGCTCACACCCCCTCCGTCAGGAGCAGAGAATGTCAGAGAGAGAGAGAGAAAAGCAAACAATCAAAAACCAATAAGTGCTGTTTAGGCTTTTAAGTATGGGAAGCATATCGCACGACAAAGCAGCCGCAAGAAAGGGAGCAATGTGAAGGTAGTCTTTCAGCATTTTTTAGAGGAGCGTCCATATCCTCTAGGGGTGCGAACATCCCCCCTGCTCACAATATATCTGAGGAGATTTATTTAATACGTAATACATGCTCTGATTGGGTAGCTTCTCAGCCATCCGCCAATAGCGTCCCTTGTATGAAATCAACTGGGCAAACCAACTGAGGAAGCATGTACCAGAAATTAAAAGACCCATTGTCCGCAGAAATCCACGAACCAGCGAAAAATCCATGATATATATTTAGATATGCTTACATATAAAATCCGCGATAGAGTGAAGCAGCGAAAGTTGAAGCGCGATATAGCGAGGGAGTACTCCTAGAAGGCTTAAAGTGGACAAGGACAAACAAACTGTAATTGCCTTTACTCACTATAAGCACGTAGACTTATCTTGCTCAACTGGAAGAATCCTAGCCCATCTCTATTAAGTCAGTGGGTAACTGATGTTATATACTATTTGAAATTGGAAAAATTCAAATTCTCACTTTGTGGATCTGTTCAAAACTTTTTAAAAACCTGGCAGGATCTAATCAATAACATTTTAGAAAAAGCTTTTCCTGTATATTGGGGAAAAGGATTCTCTTCCCTCATTTCTACTGGTAAAGGTTTAATCTGGCTGTCTGCCTTCTTCTCTTTCTCTTAGGAGAGGGTAGAATTGAATTTAGTTTTGTTAAGTTTAACTAGTTTGAATGAAATGTTAATTGCTTCTAATGAATTTAATAAAAATAATAAATAAAAAAATATAGGTAAATTGGTGCGCTCGAAACAACACTGTGAACCAAGGGGGATTCCCACCCTCCCCGGGGGATTCCCCCCCCCCCCCCCCCCCCCGATGCTCTCTGATGTTATATACTGTAATATCATTCTTTATGATAAGAAAACAATGCCATTGTTGAATTTTCCCCAAATTACTACAGACAATGTATCAACATTTATTTTCAGTTTTTTTTTTTCTGTCTTTCTTCCTTAGTTACAAGATTCCTCCCTCTCTCTTTTATGCTTTGTTCTACTGTCTAGAGCTGAACCTCATTAAATACTACCTGAGGGGTTATGTGAGGTCAGCTGATGAATTATCCTTAAATAATTATGGCTGTTATAATGTGAATATAGTTTCTATTGTTTAACTCATTATGCAAATTTATCATCCACGTTTCCAGGTAACATTATCTGTTGCTTATGATGACAACAGAAGAACCAATGTGCAACACCCATGGGTTTTCCTACTATGTGTACAAGAAAATCTGGCTTCATGCCAGCCTGCCAATATACTTATACTCCAGCTATTGTATTCATTACCCTGCCATTTCTTCTATTGAATGTTCCATGTCAGGCACTTACCTTCTTTGCCTCACCTACCTGTTGAGCTAAATTGTTTTGTCTATGGTGCAGAGTGTTGGTTCTGTGGCTTGCGATCTGTGCTGATATCAGGAAGGTTGCCAGTTCAAGTCCTGCTACTGCTAGAAGGGATCCTGCTTCATTGGGCCCTTGAGCATGGCCCTTAACCTGAAACTTGCTCCAGGGATGCTGGTCAATGACTGACCTTGTACTTTGACCCCCAAAGATCATGCAAAAAGACAAATTCCCCTTGGGGTTTAATTAAGTATATCAAAATTAAATCTGTACATTAGTCAACTGATCAATACTTTTTAAAGCACAAGTATACACCACTTATGAAGCCTTTTTAATAAGCAAACAAGTGACATACAATTCAGTCAGTCAGTCATTATCCAACCCGCTATATCCTAACATAGGGTCACGGGGGTCTGCTGGAGCCAATCCCAGCCAACACAGGGCGCAAGGCAGGAACAAATCCCGGGCAGGGCGCCAGCCCACCACAGGGCACACGCACACACCCACCAACCACTCACTAAGGACAATTTATGATTGCCAATGCACCTAACCTGCATGTCTTTGGACTGTGGGAGGAAACCGGAGCACCCGGAGGAAACCCACGCAGACACAGGGAAAACATGCAAACCCAGGGCTCCTTACTGTGAGGAAGCAGCGCTACCACTGCGCCACCGTGCCGCCCCACATACAATACAATTCAATTTAATTTTGTATAGCCCAAAATTACACAAGAAGTGCTGCAATGGGCTTTAACAGGCCCTGCCTCTTGACAGACTCTCTAAGAAGACAAGGAAAAACTCCCAAAGAAAAAAAAACCCTAGCAAGGAAAAAATAGAAGAAACCTTGGGAAAGGCAGTTCAAAGAGAGACCCATTTCCAGGTAGGTTGGACGTGCAGTGGGTGTCAAAAAGAAGGGGGTCAATACAATACAATACGCAGAACAAAACACAAGTAATCCTCAATACAATATAATAGTAAAATAAAAATATTACATCAGTAGATGATCAACAGTAGATGATATCACATAATATGATTTGGATTTGTTCAGAGTCCTGGAGACATCAAGCTTCCTCCCCCTACTGGCCATTCCAGAGCTGAGTCAGCGCTGGGCCAGGCAATCCAATGAAAGGATCCCTCTACTTGATGATTCCTTTGCTCCTCTATCAGAGATAGATAGATAGATAGATAAATAGATAGATAGATAGATAGATAGATAGATAGATAGATAGATAGATAGATAGATAGATAGATAGATAGATAGATAGATAGATAGATAGATAGATACTTTATTAATCCCAATGGGAAATTCACATTCTTCAGCAGCAGCATACTGATACAATAAATAATATTAAATTAAAGAATGATAATAATGCAGGTGAAAAACAGACAATAACTATGTATAATGTTGAATGTTAATGTTTACCCCCCCGGGTGGAATTAAAGAGTCGCATAGTTTGGGGGAGAAACGATCTCCTCAATCTGTCAGTGGAGCAGGACAGTGACAGCAGTCTGTCGCTGAAGCTGCTCTTCTGTCTGGAGATGATACTATTAAGTGGATGCAGTGGATTCTCCATAATTGATAGGAGCCTGCTGAGCGCCCTTCGCTCTGCCACAGATGTTAAACTGTCCAGCTCCATGCCAACAATAGAGCTTGCCTTCCTCACCAGTTTGCCCAGACGTGAGGCGTCTTTCCTCTTAATGCTGCCTCCCCAGCACACCAGCCTTCTAAGGTAGTATAACCGGCTCTGTCCTTTCTTGCACAGCGCATCAGTATTGGCAGTCCAGTCTAATTTATCATCCAGCTGCACTCCCAGATATTTATAGGTCTGCACCATCTGCACACAGTCACCTTTGATGATCACTGGGTCTATGAGGGGTCTGGGCCTCCTAAAATCCACCACCAGCTCTTTGGTTTTGCTGGTGTTCAGGTGTAGGTGGTTTGAGTCGCACCATTTAACAAAGTCATTGATTAGGTCCCTATACTCCTCCTCCAGCCCATTCCTGATGCAGCCCACGATAGCAGTGTCATCAGCGAACTTTTGCACATGGCAGGACTCCGAGTTGTATTGGAAGTCCGATGTATATAGGCTGAACAGGACCGGAGAAAGTACAGTCCCCTGTGGCGCTCCTGTGTTGCTGACCACAATGTCAGATGTGCAGTTCCCAAGACGCACATACTGAGGTCTGTCTTTAAGATAGTCCACGAAAGATGACTTTACCTTAGGCAGGCAAAACAACTTGGCAGGTTGGCAGTGGCACCAAATGCCACATTTGAGTACCGAGAATATGTGAGGGTTAGTAACAAATTAGAACTATCATATTACTTATGTTTTAGTGTTAATGACTGACAACAGAGATGCAGTATACACAGTTAATCAGCAGCTTTAGTCAGGGTATGCTAAACTGAAGTAGTGAGCCTTCAGCCAGGATCTGAAAGCTGAGACTGAAGGCATGGAGCATGGTGTTACTCGTTCTGCCTACTAAATATTTAAAAAGGTAAAAAAAAAACAAAGTCATACTGTTTTTGTTTGTCATCTTGAATCTGCTTTTTGCAGATGATTTTGTCCTGTTTGCTTCATCAGGCCGTGAGATCGACAGGCGGATTGGTGCGGCGTCCGTAGTGATGTGGGCTCTGCATCGGTCTGTCGTGGTGAAGGCAAAGCTTTCAATTTACCAGTCGGTCTATGTTCCTACCCTCACCTATGGTCATGAGCTATGGGTAGTGATCGAAAGAATGAAATCGCCAATACAAGCGGCTGAAATGAGTTTCCTCCGCAGGGTGTCTGGGCTTTCCCTTAAAGATAGGGTGAGAAGCTCAGTCATCCAGGAGGGGCTCAGAGTAGAGCCACTGCTCCTCCGCATTGAGAGGAGTGAGATGAGGTGGCTCGGGCATCTGATCAGGATGCCTCCTGGACGCCTCCCTGGTGAGGTGTTCCGGGCACGTCTAACCGGGAGGAGGCCCCAGGGAAGATCCAGGACACGCTGGAGGGACTATGTCTCCCGGCTGGCCTAGGAACGCCTCGGGATTCCCCCGGAAGAGCTAGAAGAAGTGGCTGGGGAGAGGGAAGTCTGGGTATCTCTGCTCAAGCTGCTGCCCCCGCGACCCGATCTCGGATAAGCGGAAGAGGATGGATGAATGGATGGATCTTGAATTACTTATTTAAGATATGAAATGCCAATTGTTTTTTTACGCCTAGTGTGGTTTTCTGTTTGTTAAACTTCCTGATTCATGTCTGTACCATATGCAAGTGTAAGTGACAGGCATTCTTAACACTTGGCATCCTTTAACTACCTTTTAGGTTTTGGCAAACAGTCAGATCTATTTATGTATGATTTATTTGCTTTCCTTTTTAAGTTTACTTTTCAGCTTTGCTTTATTACATTGAATGAACGTATTAATTGACAGTATCCATTGTTTAGATGAAACTTGGTCAAACAAGATTCTGGTCATATTACCTGCTTAGCCAGTATAATACAATAAGGATGGAAAGTTCACATAAGTTGTGATACAATGATTACAGAAGATTTGAAAGTACTGTATCTCATAATCACAAATTTGGTGTGTGTGCGAGAGTGTACTGCAATACACCTTTTTTTTAATGGACTGGTAGCCTCTTTTAAAACATAACTTTCCTTAACATAGAAGTACAACTGAGATGAAAATAGACCATGAATCTCACCCTACTGGCATTTGTCAGGTCATCTTCATCATCTTATTCATTTCATATTAACAAACCCAAACCCTCAAGCCACGTTCAAGTTTACAGACATGTATTTATAGAACACAGTGTACATAGTACAAAGAAGTTCTTACTTGCATGTCTCATGAGAACATTTGAGAATAGTACAAAAGCAACAAAAAGACACACCCACCAAAAATAACATGCAATTATATATAATATTGTACAAAATGAAGAGACAAAGTGGATATAACAAAGTATTAAGAACCAGCCGACGCCCTGTTCAGTTGACTGATGAAAAAGAAAAGGGTTTGAAATTATTTATTTTTTGTGATTAAACTTTTATTTTACTTTAAAAAGGAACATAAACCATTCTGACAAGAATTACAATAAGGTAAAACTCTATGCTTGGCAACCACCACATATCACAACCCAGCTTTCCTGTGGAACTCTTTACCTCATTACATAAAGGAGTAAACAAAACAAGACTAAAGACTCATTTCTATTCACTTGCTTTCCGTGACCTTCAGTAATACTGATGGTTTCCTCATTGTGATTATGTAATCTTACTTCTGTTTATTATTTATTTTATGTATGTTCATTTATTTTATTTCTATTTATGTTAATTGTATGTTTTTTTTTTCTTTTATTGTAAAGCACTTTGGCCACAGCATTCCTATGTTGTTTTAAATGTGCTATATAAATAAATTGACATTAACCCAACCCAACCCTGCTACATTAAAATTGATAGCAACAAGAAAAGAATAAAGGAACCCATGAGGAGAAGCACTTGAGGGAACAGCACAGAATCAACTCCATTATTGAGAAGAAGAGCTAAGGATTAGGGTTGCAGCCAGAACCTGGGTGCATTCGTGCTTGGACCAGCTGTACCATGTCTTTCCATTTATCAAAATAAGAGTTATATGTCCCATTGATCCTCACTGCTGACAGCTCCAAAAGAATTAGATTAAGAAAGAAAGACTTCCAGTCAGAAAAAGAAAATTAATCAGGAGATTTTTCAAGTTGGATGCAGAAAGGCACTCTCTCTTCTCACTTCCCATTTCACTCTTTTATCATTTAGTCATGGTTTTCCTTCTTCTTACCAGTGAGAATTAGCCCCAACTTTACTATTCATTCAATATTCGCTGGGCTATTGGCAGGAAGCTGCATTTAAACAATATACAGTCGGCTGTTTCTGGGTCACATTCCAAAATCAATTCAGTTGGACCAGAGGTGATCTCCTAAACCTATATAGCCACCACACCATATCACTCCGTATCCACCAGTGATGTTCATACTCACGGGAGTCTTGGTCATCTCGTAAATGGCCAAGCTTGTAATGCATCTGTGGTTTTTTTTTTTGTGTTGTTTTTTAGGGTGACAAAGACCTCTGTTGCCCTCTGTTGTTCTGGAGGATTAGGACTGATCTGTAACATGATTACATGCTGCCTTTTGAGTACTGACGAATCCTGCCTATTCCGTATCATCATAACCTTCATTGAGTAAACAAATGAAACAGATTCTTTGGTAGCACCCTCATGAAAACATTATCAAAAACTGATTCACATTACAGTACAAGAAGAAACATTTCATTCGGTTTGCCTGTAGAAATAGACAGACATCAAAGAGACTAGGAAAAAGAAATAGGAGTGGTTTAAGTACTAAGGCTTTTATGTTTATTAATCTTACAATCAGAACATTTTAATGAAATTCCTGCTGTAATGAGACATTTTGTTTTGAATTGTGATTTCAAAATTTACAGTAGTTCAAAACTGCCACCACGTGAAGTGAACAATTGTACATTCCTATTAAAGTTTGTCAAATTGCTTACTTCAAAATGTTCTTAATCAGCCTAAGTAAGATCTTGTGAGAATAGTAATGAAAGAGGCCTTTGTTTGCAGGGTGCATTGCTATTTACACCTGCCTTTGTTCCTTATAACCATTTAGTGACCTTCATGAAGGATACTTTTTATGAAGAGATTAATCATGTGTCATATGTGTCATTTCTCCAAGCTGCTCTGAAAAGAAAGCTAAAACATGTAGCATTTTGATACTTTTTTTCTATACAATATTAATTTCAGCCTGTGAAGGAATTCAGCATTTAAATACAGTCTTGCTGTCATGGAAAAGCAATGATAGGTGCACTTTTGTGTATAACTAATCTGTATGTTTAGTTTGTGATTACAGTTATGGCTGTTACATTTATAGTTTTTATGTGTTTTATGATCTTTCCTCATTCTCTTAAGAGCCTTTGGTCAAAAGTCTTCAGCTAGGCATTGGAAATGGCATCACAATTGATAGGATGTGCTATGCCATTACATGATATGTTGGAACTGCGCAGTTGCAGCCCTGCAGTCTTAGATTCTTCATGAACCAAATAAGCAGAACAAGTCAGTGACAATACAGGTTTCAAACCTGGCAGGTCACCTGCATCCACTTTGTGAAATATAGAAGTATAGGCATTGGAGTCTGTTGGACACAAAGCAGAAACAAATACTATCATAAGACACATTCTCACACACACCCAAATACACACACTCACCATGGTACAACAGAGTTGTTGCCCTAGCTCAGGTTTATTTTTTATTTATTTAGTATTTTTGTTATTATTTAACTGTAATTTTTCATATTAAGTTATTCATTCTGGTTTTTTTTTTTTTTTGTCTTTCAATTTTTACAATATTATGATTTTTTCCCCTGTAACCTCACTGTAGCATTTAAACCTTTATGCCCAAGGAGATTTTTGGCATTACTGCACCAAAATTCCATGATCAAAGCCAAACAGCTATTATTCTGCTTATATAATAAAGGAGCCTCAAATGACTGAGGAGCACTGAGTATAACACACCAAATTTTTAAAAGAAAGTCTCTACTGTATATGAATAAAAACCTTTGTTTCACACCAATATCAATTTAATTAAACACTAAATAAATAGGTCTTTTAGGAATTTCTCTCTAAAAAACTGGTCTTTACAGTACATAACCAAGACACTTTATTATGCACAATTCTGGAATCAATTTTCTTTTGTGCCCCAGTCAGCTACCATTTCACCAACATTAGATTGCATATTACAGAGTGTTACAAAGTTATACTGTTCGGCATTGGTGTTCCCCCTTTTTGGAAACATTTAGTCTCTTCCAGCTAAATAATCTGTCCAAGTAAGTATTGCAGTTGCATTTATGTTTTTATTTTTTGGCAGAAAAATACACATACAGTACACACATACTTTATATATTACTCTGAAGCAACAAGTATACAATTTGGAAGTATATACCTATGCTGTAGTTATGTACTCATCCAAACATTTCCTTTCAAAATTACTT